>NC_080670.1:31841996-31866996 GCF_030247195.1 Topomyia yanbarensis
GCGAATTCGACTACACAAACATTGTGCGGAACGGACCTGCACATTTCCAAGAAATTCGAGAATGTTTTCATCAAACTGCAACCGAGGTCGTTCCGACCGCTGAAATCTCTAATTTAATGAAGAAAAATGGTCGGCGAAACGGCAAAGAAATGCCGATTCTCCGGTTGACCACCTTCTCGGCACTAAATCGGACGCAGGCAAACAATTCCGTCACCAAAGAAACAACAGAGAAACAGATCTCTCGCGCATTAATTAACATTCCTGTTCGCGAGGGGACCCCCATTTGCATAAACCAATAGTGCTGCGCTGCCAGTTTGCCGGTGTGTGCCAGCTGAGGTTCTGCAAACTCTCCCCCCACCTCCAGCCCGCCCAAATTCAAAAAAAAAACTCATTTCTGATGGTTCCTCTTCCTGCAAGTGGACCTGCAAGCGAGCGCGGGTTTTATCGCCATCTTTCGATCTGTGCGCAGATTTCGGCTTCTTTATCTCCCTCTGGTCTGTCTCTGGGTCTGCCCGGTTGTTGCCGAATGTGTTTCGTTCTCTTCAGGTGGTTTAATTTCGAAGCATAAATTACTCGGGTGGAATCTTCTTCTTAGCCCGCGCGCCCGTTGTCACTTTTTCCCCATCGCAGTACCACCAATATCCGAACGTCGAACCGGTTCGCCAGTTGCGTTGACCTGTCCAAGTAGTAGGCTGTGCGTAAGCAATCCCTACGATGGTGTCCTTTTTTGTTTGGAAGCCGTCACAGCCTACTGAAATCAAATGATTCTCGTGGATGGTCCTGAATAGTTATTGCAGTTTTTTTTTTCTATTTGAACTATGAACTAACCTTTCGCGTCCGATTCCGAACGAGGTGTGTTCAAAATGTGCAACCGCTCACGGTCTCTATGGCTTTGGGGCCGATCTTGCCTCGGGCACGATTCCTTTCGCAGTTGTGAAATATTGGCAATCAAATTATAGAGCTCTCTCGAGAGGATTAATCGGTTTTGAGATTTTTTTTTCTCTGTCGGTCTGCTGATTTTCAGAAGCATCGTGATTGGTCGATTGATCGATGCAATGTGGTAATAATTATGGTGCCAGTGCTGCCAAATTGTGGGTTGATGGTCGTAACGTCATTTTCCTTATTTCGAGAGAAGCTTCAGAAATTGAACGGATGGTTCGAGGAGTTACAGAGAGCAGGTGTCGTTTGAGCTTAGAAATATTTTGATTTACTGGACTTTTCAATGAAGTTCCAAGAAAAAAATTACCCCTATCAGTTCACCAGTTCAGAGTCATTTTTTAGTTCCACCGGCAGTATCTACTGCAAATTTGAACACGGACAGGTGTAGTTACCGAAGTACTTGATATTAGTATGACATATTCCAAAATTTACATTTAGTAACATTATGATGAGTAGATTTTTAAGAACTGAATTTGTTGTTAAACAATTGTTGGGTTTGGCTGCGTGACCCAGACTTCAAAACGTTTCGTATGACCCAGAAAGCAACAACCAAAACTAGTCTTCTCTAGTACTGTTAGACAAATAAAAACTAGCCTTCTTTGTTTTCATTGGACCAAATGGACCTATACGAATTTATATTCTCACTGACTAGAATCCGTAAGATTTCGTTGCGGCTATAGACCCAAAGACCTTAGTTCCAGAATTTTTGTATAGCCTAGAAACCAAAAATCTTGCAGTATTTTTTGTTATTGTTAGTTTAAATGAGCCTACAGGAATATGTGTAGATAGTAGTAATTATCCATAAAACTTCGTTACGTCTGTGGATCCTAAGCTCTGAACTCCAGAGCTTTCTGGCTAACTAAAGAATCAACAACCTTGCAAAAAATGAGTCTTCTTACACCTGCAGATTCAAAGACCTAAACTCCAAAACGTTTTGGATGAACCCAAAACCAGCAACCTTACATAGAACAAGTCTTTTTTATTGTTAATTGACCGTAGGGACCTGCGAGAATATGCGTACTTAGCAGCATGTATTCGTAATACTTCGTAACGCATGTGGATCATAATCTTGGAGATCTTAATTCCAGAATGTATTGCGTGACCCAGAAACCAACAACCTCTTGAAAAACTAGACTTCGTTGTTATTTGGGCCTGCACCAAGTGTACCAAGTTTCAATTATTCGTAAAGCTGATAGATCCAAGGAATTTAACTTCAGAAGATTTTGGATGACTAAGAAACCTTAAAAAATAGTTTTTTGTTATTGTTGAACTCTATGAACCTACACGAATATGCGTGGATAGTGATATATATCCGTATGACTTCGTTAGGTCTGTGTATCCAAAGACCTTCATTTCAGAACATTTTGGATAACACAGAAACCAGCAAACTTACAGAAAACTGGCTTTCTTTATTACTGTTCGACTCTATGCGCCCGCACTAATATGTGTACTTAAAGGCATTGACTTAATTACGCTCGTAGATGTAAACATTTCAAATCCAGAACGTTTTGGATGATCCAGGCATCAACAGCCTCTCAAAAAAAAACTAGGCTTCTTTGTTGATGTTGGACTCTTCGAGCCAGCACGAATAGGTGTATAAGACTACAATGCGCCTGTAGATCCAATGGCCTCAGCTCCAGAATATTCTGGATAACTTGTAAACCAACAACCTTGTGAAAAACAATATTGTTCATTATTGCTATATGATTATGGGCCTGTACGAATATAAGTAGGTAGCGGTAAATATTCGTAAGACTTCGTTACACCTGTAGATCCAAAGACTTTACATGCAGAACATTTAGGATGGCCCAAAAGGCAGCAACATTGCCTAAAACTAATCGTCTTTGATATTTTTAGAATCTACGGTCATTTACATTTATTTTGCGGCAAATGCTTGTAAGGCTTCGTTACACCTGTAGATACAAAGACTTCAATTTCAGAATGTTTTGGATGACCCAGAAACCAACAACTTTGCAAAAAACTGATGTACTTTGATATAGTTAGTCTCTATGGGCGTGCACGAATATTTGTAGTTAGTGGTGAATATTTTTATGACTTAGTTACGCTTGTTGATCGTAAGGTTTTAAATTCAGAACGTTTTGGGTGACCCAGAAACCAACAATCTCTCAAAAAACTAAACTTTTTTGATAATTTTGGTCAGTTTGAACTTGCACGAATCGGTGTATAAGACTACGTTGGGCCTGTAGATCCAAAGATCTCAGCTCCAGTATATTTTAGATGACCTGAAAACCAACAACCTTGTAAAAGACTAATCTTTTTATTATTATATGACCATGGGCCTGTACAAATATACGTTGGTACCGGTGAATATTCGTAAGATTTTGTTGCACCTGTACATCCAAAGATCTAAATTCCAGAACGGTTTGGATGACTCAGAAGCTAATAATCTTACAAAAAACTTGCCTTGTTCATTATTGCTAGAATGTGTGGGTATGCACCAACATGTATACTTTATGACAAGTATCTTGTCCTCTTGAAGGTACTTAATGATACGTTAAAATCGAAATCCGCAAACACTTCGTGGGTTGTGAGAGACATGAAGCGTATAGGATCATGACCACTATAAGGGAGTTTCCATGTTCCAACAGCAAAAAAATCAATTGACAGAGCCCAAATTGCTGTACATAGATGTGGAGTTGATTCAAACCCGACGAATCTGACTCTACTACAATAATCTTCGCGACGAAACCAGCTTGAGCTACTGTTCTTCTTTTTTCAATTCAATGTGTAGACCTAATAATCTACAGCGGTCTTCGTATGCCGGACGATTAATAGGGCTCTGCAACGGAAGGCGTCCTTATGCATAACGAACGAATTTTCTTCGAATTGGCTATGCATGTTGCTTGATACGGACAACATATTACGGAGTTGGAATCCAATATCGACCGTACCAATGTGCAGTAAAGTGAGCAGAGACAGAGAGGGTCGATACACTCGTTCGAACTTTTAAACATAAATCCCATCTGGTGGTTTGCCATGTTGATACTAAAGTTGAAATTTAGGTCGAAACTCCAAGGTCACAAGACGGCGCCGGTGGTTAAGTGGTAAGTGTGACCGCCCCTCACTCCAATTTGCCTGGGTTCAATTCCAACCGAGGTCGTTGAGATTTTTCTGAGGTGAAAAAATCTGTGGTCACGTCTTCCTTCGGAAGGGAAGTCAAATCGTTGGTCTCCGGTCTATGAGTTTGGTGGATCGATATCTAGTCCAGATAGTGAAGTCACCTCTCTGGCGTCGGTAAAGAAGAAGTGATCCAACTTCTGTACTCTTACTAACAAAAATATCCTCCTCCTGTGATACTTGAGGAGTGGCCTCTAGTAAGAGCAAGTATCGGACTAACCATTCCTTCCCTTTTCTTCGGCCATCTATGTTCGGGCCTGGCCGGCGCCGGTATTGATCAATACTTTAGGATTACCAAGAGTTGCACATTGAAAGATATTTCGCTACTCCCAAGCATAATTATCTACTTATTCTCTGTGCAACTTCAGCTAGTCCAGATCGATAACGGAGTAGTAGCCAGAGGTGGTCGCATAAGCTCAAGCTCAATGCAAGGTGACTCCAAGGTCACACACCTGTAGTACACGAAATAATATAGCTAGATCAGTAATAAAGAGTATGAATAAGAGTGGGCCCAAATTACTTCCTTGAGGAACACCCGAGTTGTTCTAAGGTGGGTCAGAGAATACGTATCCAAAGTTTTCTACAAGATCACCAAATCTCTCAGATACGATTCGAGCCAAAGAATCAGATCAAAAGACACTCCTATTAACTTCAACCATTCCAAAAGTATTGCTTGGTGAACTCTGTCAAATGCTGATTTCGAGTCGGTATATACCTAATGGATCTGAGCACCAGAGTCTATATTACGTAAGCAGGATTCAACTAACTGTACAAGATTCGTGTAGGTTGATCTTTTTACGATGAATCCATGTTCCATGAATGTATTGAAGACCATTTATTATAGTGGATTTCGGGTTTGCTAGAATAGGTTAAAATAAAAATGTTAAGTATTTTTTCGATGAGAATATTAACTAAAGGAGAAACGGAGTAAAATGAGCCACTTATTAAGGTTTACCGAAAATGAACATCATCAATATATTCTTCGATTACTTTTACCCAAAAATCATCAACTTTCATCACTCTAACTAAGCGTAATCAAAATAGTGGGATTCTGGGTCGGCTTTTTTCCACTGCGCATTGGTTTCACAGTATTGGTTTCCTTGTCAAGATGTTCTTTTTAGTGATAATTACGTCATCAGCGTAGAATATAAGACACCCCGGTGGTAATACTGTAGCTAGATCATTAATAAAGAGTGTGAATAAGAGTGGTCTCAAATTACTTTCTTGAGGAACACCCGAGTTGTTCGAAAATGGGACAGATTTTTACTTCAAGTTGTCGATCTCTCAGATACAATTCGAGCCTGCGAATCAGATCAATAGATACTTTTATTAACTTCAATCATTCCAAAAGTATTGGTCAATGCTGATTTCTGATTTCAACTCGGCACATAACGTGTCGATTTGAGCACTGTATTACTTAAGCAGGATTAAGCGAACTGGACGAGATTCATGTGGGTTGAGCCCATGTTCTATGGATGTGTAGCAAACCATTTACCATAGTGGTGTTCGGGTCTGGCTCAATATTTTAAAATATGAATTTTGAGTATTTTTTCTATGAGAATATTAGAACGGAGTTGATTGTTGCCAATCCAATTGTTGAGGTCTACCGAAAATGAAATTATGAATTGATTCTTCGTTTATTTTTTTCTAAATCGCCAACGTTCATCACTATAACTCAGGGATTTTGGGTCGGCTTTTGTCCACAGTGTATTGGTTTTACAATATTGAGTATATCCTGTTCAAAGTTCCATTATTCCTATTGCGAGCGTTGTGCGTATTGTGTGAATTGCAATATCTCGACCTAAGTACAATGAGTTCATCTTGAGGCATTATTTCACAGTCAAGTACCTGTAGAGTACTCCAACAATAACTCTTGCTGACAGTGGAACTGTGTTTTGCCATTCGCAAAATTCTGCTTATTCAGTTCCAACATATACGGAATGTGGCCCGTATACAATTCGACAATCGACTATACTAGACTAAAAGCACAAAATGAAGCACAAAATGAAACACGATAATTTCTTTATGAAGGATAGGGCAGTCGGCATACAACAACATGATCTGTTTCTGGGTAAACCTGATGGCGCGCAGTCCGTAGATTCATTTCGCAATACGGTGAAGTGGTCTCCGTTAAATTTGGTTCTTTTTTCCCCGGCAATGATAGCGGTTTTCGGGTGATAACAAGGCGGCTAAACTGCTCTATTCTGTCCATTCGTGATCCTGTAACATGGTACCCTCTATGCACAGACGACGCTGTGTACCTAAGAAAATCAAACTTCCGTGTGTCAGTTCAGTGAACAAGCTGCATACTATAGAAAATCGTGGTTGGAAACCGAGATGGAAAAAAATGTACAACTAAACTACACTAAAACATACATCCAAACTCGACTGACGACTCAATATATTATCAGGCTCATTCTCCTCAGATTCCCCTTTTTCGCGTGCGTTTATTCTTAAGACTGACTATATAATTTGGAAGAAAGGTGAATATGGCTGACCAAACATAGTATTTCCTATGTTAACAAGTCCAAGGATTCTAAAGATCGCCCGCGTGTTACCCCAATTCTCCCATAACTTGAATTGGAAGTTAACCTGTTTTACCTTTTTGGGAGCCGGAAATCCAGGAAATCGATTGCAGTTGGTTTAAATGACTGCATAAAACAATCTTTTTCCTCTAAGCTCATTTTTAGATTCAGAATTTTTATTTGGCGTAGCAAAAGATAGTCACCAATTTTTTTTTTTCAAAAAATTGCTTTTTATACATATAATAAAAAAATTACACATAGCAAGAATGTTCATGAAAAAAAAACCAAATTTTGACAAGCAGCAGTGAACCCGCATACTTTATAATAAGCCTTATCTAGCGTTCTTGAAAAAGTTTGTGTTTGCATTTTTTCCACTATGCGTCGCTTTCGACGTACAGTCAGTGGTTACAGATTGGCAAAAGACGGTCGTAAATGCGCTTGGAATATCGCTTACAGTTTTGTGCTTCTGTGTCTTCACAAAAGTTTCATCACATTGTAAGGCGCTTCTTTTGAGTACCATTTGTTTCCTTCGCGAAATATTTTTTTATATTGTTTAATTTTGAAATTGAGCGTAATAACTATAAAGTCGATTGTTTTTCTAGAAATTTTCCATATTTCAATGAGCAGAAACTAAGCAGATTTTATGTCTTCAGAAAAGTTTTTTGATATGAAATTTTCTAAAACTTCCGAATACGATAATCCTGATTATAACCTTTTTGAAGAAGTGAATTAATGATGAATATGTCAATATCAAAACCAGAGGTTTCTATTATAAAAAACTTTCTTGAAGACGTCACATACTAGTTGTTACGACCTGTGTTGTCTTCATGGGTGTAGAGTCTGGGTTCTTGCCCCATGAACCATACAATTAAAAACAGATTTGTGGATATTCTCTTGAAATTTGGATTTTTAACTACAACCACTGAAAACGACTTCTTACATCAAATTATTTTTAAGATTTAGAGATTCAAAATTTTCGCAAAAAATGCCTTTTCCGACCATGTGCCCTTCGAAAGACTTGAACGAGTTCAACCACGAACCCCACTCGGCCGTTCGGAAGGCATACAATCGACGGCACGAATTTTGCGACCTCCAAACTCATTTTCCATTCGGTGGAATTCCTTACCGTTTCCCGCTCCCGCCGCTTCCCCACCACTCAACCAACACTCTTAATCTCGGAGAACTGTAATAACTGAATCACGAAAATCCACTTCAGCCAATATTAAAGAGCCACTTTTAGATCAATAACATCATCCTCTCTCGAAGCTGCTGGCTGGTGCTAGTGTGGTGCCTCACACCACACCCCTGTCTCTCTGAGACAATCGGAAAGAAATATAAGGAAGCAACCCCCTTGCCTCGACTGTGGACCCGCGAAGGCACCAGCGCCGCCGTCGCCGCCACTTGGACAGAGAAGACCGTGCATACTCGCCACATTACACTGCATTATATCTTCCATTATTTATGATTTTTCCTGAAATGAACCACACGGCACCGAATAGTGATCGCAATCGACGGTTGGAACAGGACGACGACGCGACGGCGCGCTTGGTAAGGCGAGAGAGGCGTCCCTTGGATAAATCATCGAATCCGTTTAGGGGTCCGTCGCCGCGCACCACCAGTAAGTGTAGTATGTACGTGTATGGCGGTGGTCGGTCTGAGCAGAAACGAAAATCGATATTTTACAAATGTATAAAGTAACCTCCTCTGTTCTGCAGCCTGCTGCTGCTGCTGCTGCAATCGACGAAGCCCCCAGGAAAACATCCCAGAGTCATCGTCGTCGTCGTCGCCGTCGGCGGATGGCGGTGGTGATCTGCTTTCTTTCGCCGGATCGCTATCTCAAGCCGAAGTCGGCAGGAAAATGATTTTTACAAAAATACTAAATTTATTGCCCCGTGCGCACACGTGTATGTGTGTATGTAACAACTTGTGGATTGTGGTCAGCCCGGTTATGTGCTTCTGCTTGAGGCTTGCTGAATTCGATCCCAACGTGACGCGACGGGAGGTGGACCACGGATATGGATCGTAGAGACAGAGGTGAGTCGGCGGAGAGGTAGTAGCAAGTCTCGATTCAGGTATTATTACATCTGTTGCAGTTGTTGTTGCGCGCTCGGGGATGATGGCACGGTGCTTGTACGGATAATTGTCCGCGCGCCACCGCAGCAGAAAAATCGAATTAGAAGTGCAACCGATCGATGAGGAAAAGTATAATTTTATCACATCAGCGAGATATAATTGCGCGGCACCAGACTCGGACCGCGGGACCGGACCAGACGCGCCGTCCAGCCGCCCAGGCGGTTGTGTAAGGTATGCTGGACTGGTCCCTGAAAGAATGTAAACCACCAGAGATAAATTAAAGATGAACTTTCTTCGACCACGGCGGCTAGTCGGCGATGGCTTGCAGATGGAATCACGAACCGATCAAATGAGAAGCACTCGAAAAAATGCAATTTTAAAAGCAACACACCGTGCGGTGATAGTTGCTTTATCGATGGACAAGTGGCGACATTTGTAGGGTTCCCATCGCTGCCTGTTGTGATCGACCTACCATCAGGGCACAGGTCGGTGGCCAGTCAGTGGGCCAATGACAGAAATCCATTCAAACGATAACAAGCTCTTTCGCTCTCGTACAGTACCGACATACGGTGCAGCAATCCGTTTACGGGGGAGCAACGTTTGCTCATATCTCACACGTCAATCACCACCACTCCCGGTTTAATTTAAATTTTTCGGTTACCCATCCACCTATAATAGCCCGCGGCCTACTTGTTCAGAAGGGGCTGTCACCCGATTTCTATCGAATCGCATTCAGCTGTTAGTTTCGGTTCAACTTTAATTAAACGTGCAGAGAGAAACCCCGTCCAATATTGAAAACAAGTCAGCGACCCGCGGTGGAACCATGCGGTGCGGCATCGTCCCTCTCTCTCTGTGTGTATGTTTTGTGGTCCATCAGTCCAGTCAGTTTGTCAGTCGGCAGCGGTTGCGACGGCGTCGGCTACGGCCTGTCCGTCGACGAATTGGCACTGCAACCGGACGGCTCTGACGGATTGACTGACGTACGAAAGGATTTTCTGGAGCATCTGCGGTGATATGTGCGAAGCTGCGGCCGTGGCCGATCGTCGCGTGAGCCGAAGCGGAGCAATGGTGAGTTGGGAAATGCGATTCTTAGCTCCTTTTCTTGTACGAACTTCCTCTGGAGGTGGAATGGATTTTTACTTGTTTGCATGTAACCCAGAAGAAATACGATAGTGTGGTCGCTTATGTTTAAGTTTCACTTGAGAGCGTCAGTTTGGAGTATGTTGTCAAGCTTGGAACACAGTTCGTTCGAGAAAGTTAGCTTTCTGAAGAATTTCGTACTATTTTTGGCGTCCAACAGGGTACCCACTTTGACCCTTTTCTTTTTATAGCCTACGTACATCACATTTCCTATATAATTAACTATCTAGGGGTACTTATGTACGCGGATTACTTGAATCTTTCAATAGAAAAAATTGACCAATGGAGCTGGGGTATTCCTGGAGTTAGGTTAGTACAACATTGGCCAATAAGAAAGTGACGTCATGACAGTAGAAACATTTAACAGTAATTACCACATTTTTATAATTTATAGCTATGTTTAAACGGTCAAAATACAGAACAAAAGGTAAATAAACATTGTAAAAGCATTTTTTTTTGTATTTCAACTCTCTTTGACGAAATAAATAAATAAAACCTTCATTTTTGTATGATTAAAGAGAAGCATTCGGATTAAGTTGGATTTTTGCGGTTCGAATTCATCTCGTCAGTAACTAGCACTAACTTAAGGCTAAGTCAGTTGTGTCCTTTATGCGCATGAGTTCATTTTCACTTTTTTACTATTGTTTCCCGTAACATCACTCGGGAGTCGTGTGACGGTTTAGGTTTAGAATTTTAATAGTTCCAATTTGGATGCTAGTTTTGATACATTGTCTGACTTGGTCCCAAGTTGTTAGCCAATAGCTACTAACGAGATGAATTCGAGACAAAAAAATCAAGTTAGTTGCTGTACCCTTTTCACCCAAGTTGGCTTAATCCAATTTGTTTTTGGAAATAAATATTGTGTACTGGATAATTCATTTTCGATACAGTTCTTATTTGCTCTTAAAAACGGTGTTTTGGCGTGAAGAGATTGCTTCTCGCAATTTTCGAAGGAAAGGTTTATTGTTGTGCCTCACTAGAGGATCCAATAGGGCAGCAGTCTGGAACCTTTATCGATCTCGTTTTCCCTTAATGATGCGGTGTAATATTGATACCACATTATTCACTACAAGGTCTTCAAACCATTAATGGTGCAGACAACGGAACAAAATTTTTAAATACTTTAAATAGCTGCATAGTTTATTGTTCAAAAATCATTGAATTCGAAACTAGCTCAAATCATATTTTTGGAAAGATCCTGGAATATGGTATCAGGTAAACGCAGGCAGAACCCTAGCGTGGTATTGTGGCGCCCTTGACGGAGTGTCAATTTACGCCGCTTTGGTGTGTACTTTTGCTTTATGTTTTCCATTCGACTTTCAAACGATAGTTTATTGTGTACCTGGAAATGGTACGCTTAAACACATTGAATGTCGTCGGGCGATAGCTGCTCTTCTGTCGGATCAAAGATAATCGGGCAAGTATTCTAAATATTTCGAAAGAACGGACGCAGCCATATTCAGCCACGAAAGAAACCTCGAAAGTCCGCCCATATCCCCTTAGAATCGTGATATTTCAAAATGATCTGTTATGAAAGACTACCTCGTCTACATGCCCGCCCATAAAGTTGAGATCGACGGTGTGATCAGCGATTCGAGTTTGTCGTATGTGCAGTTCATGTGCGCTGAACCACACGTTTGGCTATTCCAAGGACCCTAGTGAACGAAGATCTTTAATGACAATCGCACTGGACGGGACAAAATGGTGTTTCTCGAGGGAGGGTCTTTGCTTCCCGTTTAATTACATCGTCCCCCTTTTGGCTATTTGTATCTCTTGCCATGCATTGCAGTATGGGAAGCAAATGGGCCATTGTAGCAATAACAATCGGTGTGACAATTGCGCAGAGATGTATTTTGGGGAGAAAAACCTCTTCTTCTATAACCATGCCCCACGCACAAACAGCGTTCAAACGCTATAAGCGCTCTTTTGCAATATACCCTTTCAACATGGACGTCCACTTTCCTGAGCGATCTACCCCAATTGTCTAACCCCATCCATCACACCAACAACCCACTCTCGACCTGCCAGGTTCAACCCGATTAGGTCACCATGCTCAGGGTCCAAAGTAATAAACCCAACTTGCCTATTTATTTGAATTTATCAGCCCAATCAAACAGCAAACAAACTCAAAACGCAACCGTCACTCTAAAAGGGGTTCAATCTTAAGGTGCTTCGGTAAATTTTCTTGCCATTCTCTCGAAAGGGAGCACACAAAATGGCAAAATTAATTCCCTCCACGCCCTGGACCCGAACCCGGAGCCCGGGGTCGGCTCCAATCAATTCCAGCTCATCAGCGCGAACCTGCGCGCAGCAGAACCACCAAACATGCAATCTACCACGATGCGCACGATCGAACGAGGGGCGAGAAAGAAAGAGAGAGAGTGAGAGAGAACCTTCCTTAATTTTTTAGTAAGTGAGTGGCCCTATTAATTTCCACCTCTGACTCTGGATCCAGATCAGCGCGTCGTTGTCTGGTTGCTGAAGGGATGGGATGAACAGAATTAAAACTGCACATTGCATGATGATGACTGTCTGGATCCGGGGCCGAAGCCAGCCAGCGATCAGCTAATTTTACCCGTTCCTCCCCCCTCACAAGTGTCGATCGTATCCGATCGGGGACTAGGAGATGCAAAGGGTGCAGAATTCCGCGCACCACAGCGCAAACGGCTACGGCAGCGGATAATGCATTTTGGTGCAGAGCGAAATTTTGTTTTATGCAACTATATTTTATATTTCATCTCTTTATTCCTTACTGTGCTGCTGCTGCAACTTCGCGTGTTGCAAACAAGGAAAAGAGCGAGAATTAAAAGCGCCTCTTTACACGAAAAGTTTAATTCACACAATTTTTCAACCGACCCGACAACGACGGCGAGAACTCGCGCGGCTCGGTCTGGCCCGGTCCGGAACACAGTTGCTGGCTGTGGTCGAGTTTGTGTCTGGTTCTGGCTCTTTCACGATCGTGGGATGCTTTGTGCCGCTGCTTCTGCTGTTGGCTGTAATATAGGCTTCAAACAAAAAACATCTGTTGGATGAGCTGAGAACACAAACCGGCGGGGCTTGGGGTTTTTGTTTTATGGGAATGGTTCGCTTTTCAATGGCTAATTTTCATTCCGTCGAAAGCTGCAATCGTCAGTTCGGGGACTATATCCGCTCTGTGCTTGTCAGAATCCGGTTGATGGCAGTTCAAAGGAGTAGCTGGAATTTCCACTGAAAACAAACCAGTACAGTATAGTTTTCGGCAATTCGTGAAATTGTTCGTTATTCTCAGAAGAGAACAAGATTAAGCAAGGATTTGTAAAATATTTAACCCTGGAACCAATCTGGGGAATTTTAACTTGTTCTAGGTTATTGGTTAAATTGGGTGATGTAAAACTGATTGAAATAACAAACCATGTTATTTCATTGTCAAAAGCGGCATGGAAAGCTCATGAAGACAGATGTGTTCTCAATAGCTCAGCAAGGAAGCCATTCGGAACCTTTGCTATTTCTCATGTCAACGCATTGCTCGACAAAAAAGAATTGTTATGGGTTTTTCGTTGAATTTGCACAGATACTTCAAGTAAAATAGTCTCAATACAGTGAATACCCGTTTTTATCAGCCCCTTGGTAAATTTTAGCCTGATAAAACGGAGACATTGACAAAATCGGGACATACATTGATTGTTGTTTGATTGGGCTAATAAATTCAAATAAATGGGCAAGTTGGGTTTATTACTTTGGATCCTGAACATGGAGACCTAATTGGGTTGAGCCTGGCAGGTCGAGAGTGTGATGGATGAGGTCAGACAATTGGGGTAGTTTGCTCAGAAAAGCGGACGTCCATGTTCAAAGGGAATATTGCAATTTTTTTCAACGATCGGTTGTAGAATTAGTTTGCTTAATTTAAAATTAAAAACTAGAAATGTCAAAAAAGTAGACAAGCTGAAGTTTAGAGATCGTTGCATATGGACCATGGCCGAGTTATGTTCCTTGGTGATAGAACAGAAACATTTTTTATCACAAACGTACATTTTCCAGGCAGGACTATTTACGTAGGACATTAATAAATAAGATGAAAATAAGTTGGCCTAGGTGACTACCTTGCGGGACGTCGGAGGGCATATTGAATATAACATTCTTTATTATGACAAACGAGGAACGGTCGGAGAGACTGTCGCAAATTTTTCAACCGTTCCGAAAATTCTAGACGCTGTAGTTCCAGGAATTCTAGACGCTGTAGACGCTAAGGACTGTTCGTTTCTGACGAACCGTTTAGGTCGGATCACAGATTCGCAACGTTCACCATTGAATTAAAAGATGCCGCAGTAAAAAACAGGGAAATAAGTATTACAAACTGGATGTTCCGTGTAGATGTAGTCTATTGAATTTACCCTGGCTGTTGATGAAATACCTCATAATCTGACTGAGGCAAAAATGCGTCGCATTAGTGTCCCTCCTTCGATTAAAAAAAATGATATACTTTTATCTGACCGCACCAGCGGTATTTGAAAAAAAATTTATGTGCTCTAGCCTGTTCGAGATTCCATCTGATATTCCGCCAGGAAGCCATCGTGGATCCTTGATATTCTCGTATTATTTGTTAACGAGTTTTTTTTACATTTTAACGACATTCAATTAGCTAGAGATTACTGGGTAGGGAAAGTTATGAAAATTAGAGCCATAGTACTCAAGCGAAAGCAAGGAATGTCACGGTAAAGATGGACACGTCTATCTTTACCATGACACATGTTAGTGAACTCGGGTGATTCGTAGTTATACTGCCTAAGCTCGACCCTCACTAACAGAAGACAAAGATTAAGCCCGTACGATATTAAGCCTGTTCGAATGACCCTGCCACTTCTAGTTTTCCGATCTGTTTACTTCACATCCTTGCTCTCACTTGAGTACTATGGCTCTAATTTTCATAACTTTCCCTACCCAGTAATCTCTAGCTAATTGAACGTTGTTAAAATGTAAAAAACGAAAATGTGATTAACATAGTCGAAATAAAAAAAAAATGTTTTTTTTACCCCAATTTGATATTCAATTGCTATTTCAACTTATACCCGAATAGTTCAGATTTTTAAAAACGTTGGAGCAAAAATGTGAAGTTTTTAATATCATTGGAGATCCCAAACTAATATATACTCAAATAGACATGTCATAATGAATTTAATGTTCACAAAAGAATGTCATACCATTCATTACTAAATTTAACGAAATTTAGCGAAAATTTTGTTGCTGATTTTTGTATGGAAAAGTAAAAAAACATGATAAAGTAAGCTTACCCTATTCAAAGGGTTCTAGAGTGCACCAAACATTCTTTACTTGATTGTGCATAGTTTAGACAGTGAAAAAAGTGCGTGTTCGTGCATGTTGGTTTGCACCTTTCTTTCTTAGTTGGCGTAAAACATGTAAAAATCTTCTATAACTTTGAAACGAATGAGTATTTTTACCTTCAGTCTTCGACAATGTTATGTAGTTTTGATACCTACACATTTGTCTTGAACATAGTTTGCACGAAAAGTCACGATGAAAAAAAATATATTAAAAAAACTAGATTTAGGGGGTTGCCATAGAAAACGCCTTATAACTCGATAACCTTTAGTCCTACAAGCTCAAGTTCTTCAACAATATTCTTCACTATGAGCATTTCTAAAACTTTGTCGAAGACACCAACTTTCTACGTCGTCAGTATAAAAAGTTAATTTTTTTAGTTCGACCATAGTAAGCCATGCCTAATTTCAATTGTTATCAGATTGTGGGGAATATTCATACAAACAATTCTTCCAAAGACACCCTGTAAATATATTCAATGGTTTGGCCTCTAGTGAATTAAGTTCACGTTTTTGGCGTTTCCGACCACTGTGCAATGGTGTGATCAAAATGTGCCTGCTCAGTCCTGTCACTAAATTAGTGTCGGATTCTGGTGAGACGAAGTCGAAACACAAATTCAATAGCTAATATAGTATGGTGAGCCCATACATGTTTAAAAAATACAAAAATAATTCGCTAATTTTTGGAAAAGAACGATTTGAAAAGGCAATTCAAAGACACTATTGCACTGATCACTTGCTTCATTGATTACAAACTGGGCAGCCATAACAGAAAACCTGCATAATAGTCGCAGTGTAAAAGTTTTTTTTAACAGGGTAAACATTACTAGGTTTCACTATTAGTGTTTGGAAAAATGGAAAAAATAGATAGTCTTGAGATATTGAAAAATATTAATTAATCCCAGTAGCTGTCAAGTATCATTATCGATTAGCATTAACAGCAGTAGACTCAAGTGACTGCCCTGTGCCAACTAGAGATGATTGGTGAAGCGGAAGGATTTTTTTTGAAATTTACCCAAACATAATTGTTCATCTCAAGCTTTTTGTTAAAAATGAGTATTGTGAATCACCTAAAAATTACAATACAAAATGGAAACTAACCGCTTTCTTTAAAAGATATCACGAAAAATACAAAAAAACAGTTTGTTCTATCCACAAGATTCAATGAAACATACATTTTAACAGCATTTTTCTCGGCCTCCTGTTTTTCATTACGGAACTTATATGCTTTAATAGGCAGTCATATTGTGACATACTGAATTGTAGAGCTATATTTCGACACAATAACCCCTGCCTGCAATGCCTAAAATACTTTTATTGTCCACAAAAGACATCAACACCCGACTTCAGCCACCCGGGCGACGAACCCGATCTGCGGTTTCGTCTGTCTAAATACCTACTGAATAGAGCAAAAAAAACCCGCAAAACCTCAAATGACTCACCGTCCACCGGAACGTGAAGGGCAGCGTGACCCGACCGACTTCCGAGTCGGACAGGACGAAACTCGAACTTCCCAGCACCGGAGTGCTGGCGTTCCCGAATGCACACCCGTACATGGCCGAGGGTTGCTGCTGCTGCTGTTCCAGGGCTTCCACTCGCTGCTGATGGGTGCCAGATCCACCCCCGCCACCGACGATGACTCCTGCCTGCTGCTGCTGCTGGCCACTTTTAAGCAGCAGCTGCTGCTGAGCACTGGACGTCGTGCCCTGGTACTCTTTCAGGCACAAACTGAACGCCGTTGAACATGCCGGACATCCTGGAAAAAAACCCGAAATAAAAAACAAATGAATCACCCAAACAAAAGTTAGAATAAACCACATGCAGCACAGCGCTGTGCATAATGGGGCTATAATATTACCAGTCGTTTGGGTTTGCTGCTTGTCCGCCGGCAGACCGCAGCAGTATCCGGACAGTAGATGGCTGTTGGTGTTGGCTATCTCCAAAATTTGCATCTCGAAGAAGCCCGACGAGGAAACCTGCAGTGTGAATGGAGAGGAAGAAAATCGTCGATTAGTTAAACGCAGTCAGAAAGAAAGTAGTTGAGATAACAAAAAAAAAACCCGAAAACGGGGACAGTTTAAAAAATGATACCGATTTATTAGCCACAAAACCGAAATATACAATCTGCGCCCCGCCGAAAACTGTCATTATTTATGGGACGACGATGATGATAAAGATCACGGTATCACGGAGCGAGCGAAAGAAAGGAAATAACGAAGCCCCCCTCCCGGTTCACAAAATCGTTATTCATTATAGCGCAATTAATTAGCCAATAATTACGGGGGCATTAAGCTCAATCAGACTGTGTGTTTGTTTTGTTCGTTCACTTCTCCGCAGATGGTTTTCTTCCTCGTGCCAGAGTCTGTCATCAGCATAAAACCCTGTGATTTGGCGACGTCGTCGATTTGTCACACATCCAGGGTCCCCCATTTCAGCATCCAGCCGGCTGGTCGGGCGCTGATTACCGGTTACCAACCAGTGTTGGTGCTCCTTTTTTTCGGGATGGAATTGCCCGGAGTCCTCACTCACGCGCAAGTATCAATTAGCCAAGGTGAAGAGCGCCTCAACGCGCGGGGATCGGTTCGCGGCGATGATGGGAAACAGAAATCGAAAAAAAAAAATCAGCTGAAATCTTCCCATAGAGCAGCAGCGGGCACCACCGGTAATAATGATGAGGTGTGATGATTTCATTATTCAAATAAGTTACATGAGAGGTTTTCGCTTTCGGTTTCGGTCAGCGCAGATGCTCTGCTCCACCGACGAGCGGCCTAATTTGGTGTGGGGAGAGGTGTGTTGTTATGCGTACGTACTCTATCGAGGAGGTACTCACTCACACGCAACTTGTACTGTGCGGGATTCCGCAGTGTCCGAAACTGACCCCCGCCGGGAAACATTGAAAGTTATTTGGACTGTACAGAGACGGTTTAGTTGAATAACATTTGCACTTTTAATGGGATTCCTCCTTCTAAGATGAACTATCGAATTTGGATGGACAGATTGATTTGCTGCGAACAAATGCAGATTAGAGGGCACTTCAGGTTGGATCCAATCGAGAACGACGAATTAGGTATGCAAATTTAGGTGGACCCAATACACGTCATGATCATCATCATCGTCTGTTGAAATGGACCAGATAATGTAGGTAAACACTTTGTAATATTTATTCGCCAGTCGATCAAATTGGAATAATGTTGTGTAACTAGGGCTTACTACCATCAAACGAAGCGGGTTCAATGGATGTTGAAGGTCAGCGATAGGTTGCGATCGGTTCGTGTGGAATGTGAGACTCTTGCAGTCTCTTTGAAAAAAAAACCACACGTATGTACTTGGTGTTCGTAAGTGGCGTAGGTACGATGCCCCTGTTCAATATGATAATATTGAAAGATGGGATAGGATGTCCAGATTCCAAAAAAATGGAACCTTTTCGATCCTATTATTATACTAAATGGTTTTGTATTTAAGAAAGTTCGATTTAAATGTTTCGCGTCCCGCTCGTCAGTAACTGACACCAACTTGCTACCAGTTAAATGATATATCCAAACTAACACCAAATTGGCTTCGCCTCTTCAGAAACCGACACTAACGTATTGTCGGAATAGATTAGCGCCGGCTTGACGCAAATCCCTTAAAACTAAAACACACTATGTGTTTCAATCAAACGACTGATCAAACGTGATGTCCCGTCCGAGCAGAAGTTCTGTTTATGCCGATGAGACACAAGTGAAGCCGAAACTTGTCTTGGCTT
Source organism: Topomyia yanbarensis (assembly GCF_030247195.1). NCBI lineage: Eukaryota > Metazoa > Arthropoda > Insecta > Diptera > Culicidae > Topomyia > Topomyia yanbarensis. Next base: position 31,860,872 of record NC_080670.1, read on the forward strand.
AGCAGGCCTATGCGAAAGCACTGTGCTATATTTCACCCTAAGGAAGAAAATTTGGTAAAAACCAAAATTTCTCACTAGGGTGAAAATTTGTTGGTAAAAACCAGTCTTTGTACAGGAGGGCACAAATCCTTATTTCATACTATGTTGCGTTTCGGCTTCGCCTCTTCAGAAACCGACACTAACGTATTGTCGGAATAGATTAGCGCCGGCTTGACGCAAATCCCTTAAAACTAAAACACACTATGTGTTTCAATCAAACGACTGATCAAACGTGATGTCCCGTCCGAGCAGAAGTTCTGTTTATGCCGATGAGACACAAGTGAAGCCGAAACTTGTCTTGGCTTAGCAGGCCTATGCGAAAGCACTGTGCTATATTTCACCCTAAGGAAGAAAATTTGGTAAAAACCAAAATTTCTCACTAGGGTTAGACTGGTTTTTACCAACAAATTTTCACCCTAGTGAGAAATTTTGGTTTTTACCAAATTTTCTTCCTTAGGGTGAAATATAGCACAGGACCAAATTGGCGCCAGTTAGACACCAAATCCAAACAGTTCACATAACGTGTGTAAACGCTAGGGCATTGCCAAAAAAATTGAATTCCCCTCTCAAATTGTAACAAATGTCAAAGTAAGCTCAGATGCCAAATTTCACATCATTTCAATTTTAGACCCCCGCCCACTTCGATTGAAATTTTTGAACTTGTTACGATGAGAAAATATAGAGGAGAAATATATTAAATACCATAACTTTTAAAGTTTCACTCAGAAAATTATAATTCATACCGGACACATGTTAGTGAACTTGGGTGATTCGTAGTTATACTGCCCAAGCTCGACCCTCATTAACAGAAGACAAAGATTAAGCCCGTACGATATTAAGCCTGTTCTAATGACCCTGCCACTTCTAGTTTTCCGATCTGTTTACTTCACATCATTGCTCTCACTTGAGTACTATGTCATTTTGTCCCTGAAATTCTCTATTTTTAATCATTTTTATGCTCCGTTTTGCAAATCATACACATTTTGCAGTCTTTATAATGTGAAAAAATCTCAGAAATCGAACGGAACTTTTGTTGACCTTTGTCCGAATACGAGAAGTTGGGGATATAGGGCTTTTTGCCATTCATATTAAATTGTATCATTTTCTCGTGAATGTTTCTCTAATATTCTTCACTTAATTTTAGAAAACTGTACCTTGTTGAACGTGGAAAATCTTCAGGAACACAATAAAAATAAATTCGTTACCGCAAAAATTCATAGAAATCAAATTTTCTGATATTTAGTCTCGATTTCACATTATCATTAAATCGCACATAATAACTCCATTTAACAATAAATTCTTATTTAATTTACTACTTCTAGTGTAAAAAACTCTTAGGGATCACACGAGAAAAGTTTTATTCCAGGAAAAATAGGGGAAGTTGAGGTATTAGGACATTTAATGAAAAAAATGTGATTTATATAGTTAATAACAAAAAAAATGTTTCTGAATTTTACCAGTAACGAATTTATTTTTGTTTTATTCCTAAGAATTTTCCATGTTCAACAAGTTGCTTTTTATGAAAATTGATTGAATAATATTCAAGGTCCGACTATTTGATGTGAACTGCTTCATGAACAAATTCTTGAGCGTGATCCGGATTTCGTGGTTGTGATTTTGTTCACAAAATTAAAACATATTTTCTCGTAAAATATTTCACGAAGTTCGGAATATTTTTCATGAATCCGAAGTAGTTCATGTTTCCCAATATACTAGCCTCGATTCAATATCTATGCTCGTGAAATAATCCACATAATTATAAAATATTATACTTGTATACCTGAACTGATTCATGATTCCTAAAGAATTATTCACGACGTTGTCGTGAAGTAGTTCACGGGATCATTGAAAGTTAATGATCCCGTGAAATAGTTCACGGGATCATTAAATTTTATTCGTGGAAACATGAACTCGTTACTGATTCTTAGTATAATAGTCACGCCTAACCATATGTGCCCGTGAAAGAGCTCACAAAATCATAAAATATTATTCATGTATTCGTGAACAGGTTCATAATTCCTGGTACATGATCCACAATCTATCCTGAGCGCTGGGGCGGGTATAGCGTAGTTGGTAAGTCGATCGCCTTGTGCGCAGCTCACCTGGGTTCAAGTTCCAATCCCGCACATAGGGATAGCGATTTTTATTAAGAGATTTCTCTAATCTGAAGAGGCGGGTGAGCTTAAGGTTAAAACCTCTATAATCAAAATAAAAAAAATATTCTGTGCGCTTGAGATATTTAGAAGGTATCCCTAACCATACTCAATTTCATACAAATCTTCATATGGTCATGAAATATTCACGTTTAACAAGCTACATGAAAATTGATTGAAGAAACATAGAGATATATGCACGAGAAAATTATAAAATTTAATATTAATGACAAAAGTCCCTATAACCCCAACTTCCCGTATTCGGACAAAGGTCAAAAAGGTTCCGTTCGATTTCTGAGATTTGTTCACATTGGAAAAACTCCAAAATATGTAATATTTGCATCACAAAGCAGAAAAATTATGAAAAATAGGGATTTTGGGGCCAAATGACCCAGTACCCCACTTTCCCCTATTTTTCTAGAAAGAGGAATATTTCCCTTCAAAGACTTAGGTCATTTCCTTTAAAAAGAGGTATATATTGTAATTTTCTGATTGCTACTTCAAAAATTATATCATTTAGTATATTTTCCCTCTATATTTTCCCATAGCACTAATTTCAAAAATTTCAAGCGAAGTGGGCGGAAGTCTAAAAATGTCCAAATGATCTGAAATGTGGCATCTAAGCTTACATTGACATTTGTCACAATATGGGGGGGATGCTTTAGGAATTCAAAAAAAAGTTTTTTTTGCAATGCCCAACTGGTAACGAGTGATGTCTCGTTTAGTTGTTTGATAACTCACGATTGGTCTGCGATGTCTCTAGAGATCAAGCCGTGAAATACGTTCTCGAGACCTGTACGGTGCAACGCGAAGCATTCTGGAATCGTGCATAATGCTATAAAAAGGTTTCTATCTGCGGCGCGCGTCTCGGGGAGCCGAGAGCATCCCATGGCGACCGGGACGCCGGTTCGAACAATGGCCTGTAGAAACTTTTTTGGTGCCCGTTCGAAAAACCCGTTTAACACAAAAAAATAGTCGATACCTTTCAAAAAATACATAGAAAAAATCTATTTTTTGTAAATTTACGTCCCCTCAACTTGACTAATATCGAGTATGAATCATTTTCAAAATACAAACACTAAATGGCAAAAATTTTCTAGAAATACATAAATAACCAAGTCGGTCTGTCACCTACTGAAGAGATGAAGTAATTCGACCCAATTTGCTCCCTAAGAAGGGACACCATATTGCCACATCGACTTGCCTAAAAAGTTTCGATTTCGCCGGTATGATCGTATCTGTAAACCAGAATTTCTGTGCTCCTGAGACGTGAGTCCTGACTAGTGTTTTTAACAGTACGCACAAATTGTGTCATTTTATGGATTTAGTGTGTAACTAAGGCCCAAGTCGCGGTTCATTAGTTTCTGATGAGATTAATTCTAAGCACAAAGTATGATGTATTATCTAGTTTTTTAAATATTGTCTTGATATCGATATAGTTTCTTCAGTAAAGTTGGGCTGGAGTATGAAATATTTTCGGAAAAAATAAACCGTCAGCAAAAATGTGTGTTTCAAACAAGCCCAAACACGGCGTATTTTAAGACACAAATCTCCGATCAACGTGGGAAACGTGCCATTTGAGCCACACGCTACTGATTCCTGATCACCAAAATTTACCGACATTTTGGACTGATACCACCAATATTGAATATTTTGGAAATCTGCATTTTACGACAATAATAATACTTTTATAAAGATTTAATTTTTTTTTCCTTTTTGTCTATTTTTAAGTACAAAGGCTGGTCCGGAAGCTACGTTATGACAAACAAACAAGAGCATTTTATTTACGGATTCTAAAATAAATGGAACCAAATTAAAAGCAAAGTTGAATTTAATTTGACTGATAAATTTGAGCTAATTTTGAGAAAAATTTGGGAAATTCGATACAATGTCCAACTTTTGGAGAAATTGAGGTGAAATTCAAAACTAATTTGAATCAATTTCCGAAATGCATTTTGGGTCATATTTGAAAAAAACAAAAATTTAATTTCTGACAATTTTTAGATAAAATCATGAGGGATTTTTTTTTTATTTTGATTATAGAGGTTTTAACCTTAGGGTCATTCGCCTCTTTGTCGGGTTAGCGAAATCTCTTTAGAAAAATCTCTAACCCTATGTGCGGGGTTGGGATTTGAACCCAGGTGATCTGCGTACAAGGCAATCGATTTACCAACTACGCTATCTCCACCCCTAGGGATTATTTTATTTAAAACAAATTTGAGTTAAATTCAAAAATTTCAAAGACCCATTTGTGATATTCATGAGGAATCTCAGTCTGGTTTCTGCTTCTGTATGAGCCAGAGCTACAAGCGATCAAACTAAACGGTTTCTCGATCTGTTGTCCGTTGCTCTTATTCTTGTCACCTTGCATTTTCGAAAAATCGCTGCTCCTCACAAATACGGCTGTTGTGGACTTCAAATGTTGTGCTGTTCGTTCAGTATTTCTGAAGTGGAATATTGACTTTGGGCTAGCGGTTGCCTCAATCCAGTTCCATCATCTAAGACAGTCAGCACTGATATTGTTCTACCGGTTAGCCCAAAACGCGTGGTTAATCTTCTTTGGGTGTTTTTTTTTTGTAACGAATAAGGTGTTAGCGGGTCATATTGACTCGGATTTAAGTTGGAATACAAATTTTTCAACCAAATCTAAATGTACTTATACCCAAATTGTTTTTTAAATTTTCAATATAAAATCTTATGCAGAACCGGCATCATAAACTACATATTTATTACCAGAATATCAATAACAAAGACAAATATATTTTAAGAAATTTTACGGAGGAATCATCAATGAAATTACCGAAAAATTAAGAAAATATTCCCAGTTCCGGAAGCAAACTACCGCTCAAATATGCATCGTACTGAACCGGTTTTGGCGGTGCACAACAATTTCTGTATGTACTAGAATGATTTTTGAAGTAACAAAAACAGTTTAAGAGGTGTATTTGTAGTCTCCGAAAAGTACTAGAATGGTTTCACGGATGTGCTAGAATGGTATGTTGCTAGAAGAAACTAGAATGTGTGCTAAAATGGTTGCTAGGGTGTGCTGCAGTGGATTTAGGAGTGAACTAAAAATTGTTAGGGGTGTGTAGTATCATAGTATTACAGTTTAGGGATGTAATATGGTATCAAGGGAGTACTAGAATGATTTTAGGTGTATACTAGACTAGCTTTGAGAACACACAAGAACGGTTTTTTGTGCATTATAATGCTTCAGCGGTTCTCAACCTGGGGGCTTTGAAGTAGTTACCAGGGGTCCGTGAAGAAGATTATTTATCCCGGAAAGAGCATTTTTTTTGTAACGGAGTGAAAATAATATTTGGGTAGTATATAAAGTGGATGTTAAGACAAGGTGGTCTATAGTTAACGAAGGGGTCCGCGGGACGAAAAACTGCTGCTTTAGAGTACTACACTAGAACGGTGTACAAAGTCATGATTTTGGTGGTGCACAAAAAGAGGTTTCAGGTTTAAGGGATGTATTAAAACTTCTCGGGGTGTACTAGAATATATTCAAAAGAATACTGGAATAGATCAAGTTTTTACTGGAATGATGTTGGAAATGTACTAGAATGGTTTAAGGGATGCATAAGGTTGGTTTTTCGGGTGTACTAGAATGGTTACAGGTGTGCACCTGAACAGTTCTAGGGGTACATAGTAATAAGTTTTAGGAATAGTTCTAGCAGTAAACTTATGATCTTAGGGGAGGAAAAGCTTTAAGGTGCCATTAAATAGCCATAATAATGAACGACGGCAGCGGTGGTTGAGTGGTAAGCGTAACTGTCACTCATTCCAGTTGGCCTGGGTTCAATTCCAGCCGAGGTCGTTGAGATTTTTCTGAGGTGAAAAAATCTGTGGTCACGTCTTCCTTCGGAAGGGAAGTAAAGCAGTTGGTCCCCGGTCCATGAAATTGGTGGATCGATATCCAGTCCAGGT
>NC_080670.1:31867496-31967496 GCF_030247195.1 Topomyia yanbarensis
GTCCCTTAGGTGTCCTATATTGACGGCTCTACCTGAAATATTTCATTTTTGCTACGTCGCTTTCGAAGGATTTTCTGAAAATCAGGTTTTCCATTGTTTAGAAATCATGCATACTTCAACATTTAATACAAAATTGATGCACGTTGTTCCGACTGATTAGTGGAAACAAGCTGTGCAGTACAATGCAAGTTACTGGTATTCAAAAATTCTATCTGTTGTTTCTTTCGAAATTGAAAGGTACGTCGTAATCACGACGAAATTACGTCAAGCGTACATAAACAATCACAACAAGTATCCGCAATAAATTACGTTAAAAGCACGTAGAAATTGGTTGAAGTGTTGGTAAAAAAAACCAAACCAAAGCAGTTGTACGTAAAAAAGTCACGACCGGTGTATACATAAAATCACTTCAAGTGGACGTGAAGAATACGTCAGTTGATCGCAAAAGTTACATTAAGTGTACAAAATTTTACAAAAACGTTGTAATTGTACGCGAACGCGAACTTGTGTGTGGAGTTGCATGTAAACATTCATGCTTGCATTCAAGTTTGTACGAATTCGATGAACAGTTTCTAACTCGAAAGTAACATTGATAAAAACATTGCCCCTCTGAGTAATTATGATTTCGAGATAAATTATTTAAACAATTGCATACAAACCCATTCGAACCAACCGGGATATAAGAAGCCAGAATGCCGACTCAAAGAAACAACCGATCACGACTCGGAATCGGTCGCTACATTAGAGCCGGATTTCCGGCCGAAAAAACAGCCAGAACTTCGGCTCAAACACCGAAAGGGTTTGACAGGAAAACGCCGCATCGTGGCGCAGTGGAAATGTTTCGGAAGCCGTTAACTAACTTCCTGGGGCCACTTTTTCGAAGACACGATTATCAGATTCTTTGAATATAGCCCGGCGAATCCATTCAATGATAATTCCGTTTACGATGAACAGCTCGCATAAGTCCAAATCTGAAAAATTACTAAAAGTTACCATGAAAGAACTTTCAAATTGTGCGAGTGAAACAGTCAGAAGTGTGTTTGGACAAAAAATATTAATCGAACCTCGTATTGGAGAGCGATTCGGCAATGATCAGCTAAAGAAAACAGAAAGAATGCCCCATTCTCAAAAAGTGGGACGGAAAGGAATTTTAATTAACGCCCGAATCCGTTTTATGTCGCTTTCGTTTCGCCAGTTCAAACAACAACAAAATAAACAGAAGAAGAAAAAGCTGCAGAGTCGCAGCCTGACCCCCCCCACAGTGGGCTACGCGTGTTTCGACCTTTAGCCTTTATAATGTGCTGAAAAAAGAACACTACAAATGTCGGTACCGTTTGGGGGAAACCCTGGTGACACAGCACACCTCCAGAATAAAGCTCAAGAAAAACGCGGAAATGTCATGTGACGGGGGAGTTCACGTCGGGTTTATGCAAATCGGCTACCAATCGGCGGCGCTTCTTCTAAACACCTCCGCGCGCGCTACCTCATGAATATTCATCGATCCTCGTGGCTGCTGGTTACATATCCTCTGGGTAAGAAGAGGTTACGGTATAAACACTTGCGCTTGTTCTTCTGCGATGCATCCCTTCTTCTTCCCGGAGAATCAATCGAATTCCAGCGCGGTATCCCCCTAAATTGACGACGATGATGGGCAGAGAAAGAGCGCGCGACAAAGAGAGAGAGACAGAGAAAGGATCGGGATCACACACAGCAAGAAGGCATATAAACAAAAAGACACATTCGCGCCGGCAGTTCGACCGGAATGCAATGGGACGGGACAATTCCAGGTTCAAAGGTAGCCCACGTCTCGCGCAAAAAGACGTGTGTTCGTGACTTCTGAGCTCGGCGAACAAGGAAATCTCAGCCTACTACTGACGGGCCTGCTTGGCACAATGGATGGTTTGCTTTTCCATCGCGCTCGGTTCTGTTGTCTTTTTTCGTTGTTGTTTCATTTTTCGGTTCGGCGCGATGGGAAAAGTTCTGCGCCGCACACCGACCAAGAACCGCAAGGCGGAAAAAAATCGAACAATTGAATGTAAGTACCGAGCGTACAAACAGAAAACAAAAACTACACTCTGTATATTCACCGAAAACAGCAACTAAAACATCCCATAAAATATAATAACACGGTTGGTTTTACCTCTTTAATTTCCCTTTTCACAAAATGACCGCCCGAACCAGAGCCCCAAGCCCGGAGTGTAGTGTAGTAGTAGAGGCTAAACCGCAAGCAACACGACGATCAACAGCATCGGGCGCACTTGGTTGGTCGCTGCCCATGGATCCCCGACCGAACCCCACACTCCCAACGGTGTGCTCGTGGCCGGGAGGAGACCCGCAAAGCGAAAATAAAACATTTGTTATATTTATTATTTATAACATCATCGTTATTGTTTGTTTTGTTTTGTTTCTGATTTTTTGTTGTTGTTGCTTTAACTTCGTTGAGCGGCCAATATCGATTGATCGCGTTCTGTTGGTCGGTTCTGCCTTCGCTCCGGCGAACAGATATTCCAGGTTTTGTTTCACTATTTGGACTTCGATTGCTGCTCGTGATCACGATAATCACGAAAATATGTAGTTCAAAGGAACTTCAGGGGGCTGGCTTATTTTTTGTTTTGGTTTGTTTTGTTTTCGTTGGGCTGGCGCGGTACTTGTTTTGATACCCCGCGAACCGAGTGCGAACTGTTTTCACAATTTGTAAAACGATGACGAAAATGGCAAGAAACGATTTGATGCTGCGGCGGCAGAACATGTGACCCCGCTGCTAATCATTTCTGGATATTTGCCTTTTTTGCTCCGATGGAGGTATAGCACTGGAATTAAGATGTTTTGGTTTGAGTTTTAGCAAAATTATCCGATCGTGCACATTTTTAAAAACTTTGAAGTCTTTAGAGATACTCAGAAATCGCTGCTGAGGGAGAAGGAGAAAAATTGCAGTTTAATAGTATTGCAAGAATAATTAACAGGCGTAACCCACAAGGAAGTCATCTCGCTCCTTTGATTTTCACCTTGTCTCTTAATGCGAAATAACTATGTCACTCTGGAGAAATCATCATGTTGCGATCTGTCGATGAATTTCTAGATTTCCCCCTAGTTCGCAAGACAATATCTGACCTCACTGTTTGGCAAAATACAGCCACAAGCTTTGCTTTAATGAATTTATTTTTTTTTTCATATGAATTGTGCATACTCCAAAGCGTTCCTGCAACATTTTAAAACGTGCCTTGCTGTATTTTTTGATACCATCACATAATTGCCCGTATATTCGCCCATAAACTGTACGGACAGGTGTGGATGAAACTCGATTAATGTATCTTGATTGACGATGAAACCTATGCAAAAGCCGATTTCAAACAAATCCCGGAGCTCAATTTTTACTAGAATCTAGCTCGCGGTAATGTTCCTAGCAGATTCAAGTTTATTTTATACGATATGTTTGCGAAAAATATCCGATTTAGCAAGGGATCTGTTCCTGTGGTAAGACAGTCAGCGTTTATACTAGACTTTGAAATAGAGATTCAGTTTCATTCAGGGCCGTTTTTAGAGCTCTCTGGACCCCTGGGTACTACTGAATTGAGGTGCTACTATAATCGTGAAGGCGTAAATAAATGTGAAATTATATTCGATGAAAGCGATAAAGCATTACATTACAAAGATGATTCATTTCAATACTACATGCCTTTTTTGGTAAAGTTTGATTGTTTAAAACTAAACATCGAAAGGACTCAAATCTATAAATATGAGCGGTACAATTTATTTCAAAACCATTTTTCAATACTCTTATTTACATTATATTGTTTCAGCACCGGAAGAATTTAGTGCTTAGGTTTCCGTACATCTTATTTGTTTGCTCCTCATACGTCAAACACGCTCATACGAATATTAATCTATTCATCTATACATTTAAAAGTCAATGTTTGTATGTATATGATTTATGGACACCGAAACGGCTGACCCGATTGCCGTCAAAATTTATACATAGTAGGTATTTGTTATAGAGCGTGTTTGTGTGCTGTTGGTTGGGGATTATCAACCTGCCAGATGGCGCTTCGGAACAAATTATGTTTTCCTCCTATTTCGTTGAAAATCGCAGGAACGCGCGATGGGTATTAGTTAGTATTAAATACTTCTACGGGTTTAACACAGGTAAGCTGTTTCGAATTATCATGAAAAAATAAGATTTCCAATGTTCATAATTTTTTAATTATTTTCTTCTGAATAAAATTACTACAATTTTGTGCTAAGCTTTGTCAGGTAGCATCCTAGAAATTTGGATATTCTCGTTTTAACTAAAGAAATATTGATACATATTTTTTAGGCAATAAAATGATTTTGTCGCGTAAGTCATACCCATGTTCGATTCGTTGCTAACAAGGCGTCATCAAATCGATTTTTTAGCACTTCTTTATGAATACTAATATTACGATTCTACTAGAAGTGCTAAGAAATATCGTGTAGGTCTTCCTAACACATCACATTTGGGTTTGGTTTATGCGACAGTATATTTTATGGTTATGCCGAACCGCTCCGTTTGCTTTTGGACTAGACTGCTCTGAACCGGTGGTTTCTAGTTTTGGATATTGTTTGTCTATATCACCATGTTTATTCCTGGACTTTAAATCACGACATGTAGAACTTCCATCAGGTTGGATTACTCGCTTTTACGAAGAATTGAATTATTTTGTTTTGTTCCGTGCCGACAGTAGACCATCTTTATAGTTTGGTTTAGGACTGGTACAGAAATATCAAATAATTTATTCTATGCGGATGATTTGGTGTTTTTCGCGGTTTTTTGAAGCAGAATATTTGTAACAGCACAGGAGTCCCGTTGTAAAAAAAAAATGCTGGAATAGTTCTCCAGTTTACGAAAGCATATCAATTTTGTTATAGAGTAGAGTGTGGTCAAAAAGGTCAGTATTCTTTGGCGGGCTCGTGCGACTGTATTTGTGCACCGAACTGGTAGCGATAATAATTTTGTGCTTGGCTAAATGTTTTTCAAGCTAAATCTATTAGTGTGAAGGTACTTTTTTCGGTGTGCGGTAGGTCACTTTATTCGAAGTTTAACTTAAAACGATGTAAAAGCCTAGAAAATCAGCAGTTCTACTTTTATTTCAAGAGTATGAATACTGCAGATATTTAAAAAAATAATAATGCAAAAATAAATGGTATTTATTGACGTAATTAAGGTAAGAAAATGAGGTAGTGTCCAATAATGTGAAGAATCATGAAAAAGCGAAAGGAAATGTTGAAAAAAGTGTATTTTTCAGCAGTTGCGTCTGGTTTTGTACTTGCGAATGACTTTTTCGGTGTCCTCGTCGTCGCTAGAGTGTGGAATAGAAGTTGTGCATACTCTCTCACGTGGTTGCCTAGCTGCGGGACAATCATGTTTACGCTTCGTGGCCGTTTTTTTCGGATTTTTTTTCTCTTTTTCGATAATATTCGTTCGTTTTCCATCTGTTTCAACCGTTTTGCTGCCTCTCCTTTCTCTTTTTTTAGTATTATTTTTTTAGCTTCGGTAGTTGATTTGTTTTGAGCTGTAGCTGCTTGCATAACTGAATCACTGAGAAATGCAGCTTTACGTCGCTTTTGGCCTCGTTCCATGCTGCTGCCCGTATTTTTTCAAACGAAAAAATATCGGAAAACCAACACAATACTCGTGTTCAGCATTAATTACGTAAGAAAAAACTCCCGTGACATTTTTTACATTGATTAAATGTGCTGTACTGAAGACGAAAGACAATGAATTGTCGCAGAAATACACGTGAAAAATTAAACGACGCCGCAACTACTACAGCCGATCCATGGTAACAGCCGAAATGACAGTCGTTGACGATGTTCTCTACCGTGTATCTAGTTGACGTAACATGAGGGACCTTTGCAATAATATAGCAAAATAGTGCCCTATCCTTTTTGTACCCCCATACCCATTTGAGGCCTTTCTACTCTACTGAACTAAATTACTAGTATTTTGCCCTATCTGACCGGAAATATACGCAACAATTTTGTATTCAGTTCCGTAAAATGTACAACTATTTGAAAAAAATAAAGAAAATGGATTTTGAGAAAAAAACTAATTTTCAGTGCTATGATTGGTCCGTGTCATTCGACAGGCGCGAATATTTAACAGCGTGGTTAGCAACGTTCAATTTCATATCTATGGACGGTGACCCACATAAAGGAAATTGCCTATTTAAAAATGATTCAGTTTGTATTTTGTTGCCGTGTCGTGCCGGTAGAAAAAATCATTCGGATCAAACTATTGCAAATATATCAGCTCGAAAGAACTTTTGATGTTTAGCGGCCCATAAACATAGATCAACCCGTTCCGTGACAACAAATACAATGAATATCGACTTTTATTATGATTTCTTACCGGCTTCATTTTGCAATTTAAGCTTGTCTAAAATCTATACTAATCTGTTTTTTTAATTGAACCCGAACAATAAACCCCACAAACATTGAGTTCCAACGGGCTATAAAACGTTGTTTGTAAGTTGTTGTCAGAAGGGAAATGGGCTCTATATAGCTCCTTAAAAGTCAATAAATATAATCCATGTCAAATTACACAATCACTAAAACATCATAAAATGTTCTCAATATCTTATAAATATACCAAAAACCGATTAAAATAGCGAGTTTAACGAAAGTAATTATGTAAAAAAAAATTCCCCCACAGAGTCAGAATTCGAACCTGCAGCCCTTGGGATTCCGGCCCAATGCACAAACACTTATACTTTCCCTGGGCTAAGATGAAGTCCCAGGCAGAACACATGATTATCGCATTGACGTGGCGACAGTAGTCGTGCCTCTAGAGCGAGCCCAGGGATATAGTATAAGGGTTTATGAATTGGGTCGGAGTGCCAAGGGTTGCAGGTTCGAATCCTGCCTCTGATGGGATATGTGTTTTCACATAATTGCTTTCGTTTAATTCACAGTTTCGTTCTGTTTTCTCAGTTGGATGCCACCAAGTCTTAAACAAGGTATATTGGCACTTACGCCAAAACCAAAAAAAACTTCATTGCACCAAAAGATGATTTTCAACACTATCAAAACGCCATGAATTTGGGGGCGGGGGCGGGGGTAATTTGGACCATTAGCTCGAGGATATTATGGGTTTTTTGTTTGCTCGGGTATGTCGTTCCAAAATTTAAAATCCAAAATATAAGTTCGAAATAACTTCGGCGGTCTCGCGAACCATTATCGATATCTACCGCGCCAATGGTACAGCACATAAAGAGTTTTATTACGATACGATGAATTTCCTACTCCTTCTTTCATGTTAAGTTTACCCATACACCTTACTTTAGGCAGGGAAAGACAAAACCAAACTTTTTCAAATATTAGGTATATTTGCTACAATTAATTTCTTTAAATATGCCTCAAAATGGCAGAGCTATGAGTTATTCAGTGAAGCCAGTAATCCCAAATTGGTTTCAAGTAGTACTAAACGTAGAAACTACCAAGCAAATAACAAGCAGCTTAACTAATTTAGTTATGAAATTTGCGTTTCGCCTTTGTCTCATCAGAATCCGACAATAACTTAGTGACAGGACTAAGGTAGCGCTGGATTGACGCTAGTTTTTCCAAAACGAAAACGCTATTTGTATTTCTGAAAAAAAACCGTAATCATGCGTGGTGTTTCACAAGAAAAGGGATCCGACGCTAGTTTAGTCCTGTCACCAAGTTAGTGCAGGATTCTGAGTAGATGAAGTCGAAACGCAAATACGATGAGGAATTCAGTTACATGGTTTGTGTCCTTAACGCGCAAATGTGGTTTTAAGCAATTTTGTAGTTAGTGGAGAAAAAATAGCTTTCAATTAAAATTTTTATCCACTAAAGTGAACTTAACTAGTGTTATGAACAGCCAGCAGAGACGGGTCAAGATCATTGAGTGCATGGAATAAACATTCGTGATAAAAGGATCCGTTGAGGGGGCCCTTTTCTCTTTTTTTTTGCAACACATCGATTTTTTTATTTAAAAAATCGAAGGCTGAAAGTGTCTAGAATATGTTGGCAAAATGTTTTCTGATAATGATACGATGACCGATTTCCTTTCAGGTTTAAGGGAGGTCGATTTGAATATTTCTCCGATTTTAAAAATAATGCCGATAAGTCTTCTTTTCAGTACAAATTATATTCATCAATATAACCGGCTTCTGGATGGTCTAGTTCCGGACCAAAAATAAGCCTATTAACATCATTGATATATAGCGTATTTTGTCTATGTACCTCCCCGAGAAGTTGAGATTGATGGTGTAGGCAGTGAAAATTTCGGTATGCAAGCAATTGCGTTCAACAAAAATCGAGGAGTATAAGAAAAATTACTTTCCATCAGCCTCATTTCGAGCCTTTCGAAAGAGTAGAATCGTTACCTCTCCTAAGCTTCCTCGTTAAGGCCTGAGTGTTCCTCGATAGGTACTGTTACAAAACCGAAGTAAGTGGCTGCTGATCTTGGAAATTCCACATGGGAAATCCATCCATTTGCATTGTCTAAAATCTGATTAACTTCCTACGTAAATCTTTCACAATTTTAACATTATCCGTCAGGGCCGAGAGAACACCGTGGAGGAGCGTTTCTGTGAAATATGTTGTAATTTCAATCGGATTAGCCGTTTCTCAATACCAGGTATTAAAGTTGTCGCTTGTCAAATCCTAATCAAAGGCGAAGACTTATTGACATTGTTTACGTATACATCGCACCTCAGCTGGTTCCAGAAGACATCAACTCCTACGGTATGCTTCACGATAACCGATCTATCTTACTGCATGATATTACAGTATTTCAATATGACCATCATGAATACGGTTGAAATAATACGAATGCCTATTCCATCAGCGTGGCCAAGTGCGTAAGATTTATCATTCTACTCGAAGTTGGAACCGCAAACGAAGAACTTGAAAGCTGAAAAACGCGGTTATTGACACCGGTTCATCGACGGATTAGTGCGAGAAAAAAAACTTTACCGACACTACGAGCGCTACCTCTCAGATTTCCTAAGGACTTATTGAACGACTCTCGTAGTTTGAGTTCTTTCGCATTGCTCCGGACAATGAGAATGCGAACATTTAGGCATTAGAAGGTGATATTTATGAAAGCGATATGGAGAGCGCTTGTGGTAACGGTTATCGCGACATTAAACATGTTGTCTGGTCGTGCACCTGGTGTTCTAGCGGCAGATCTCCGTTAAACGAATCCCTTTAGCCTTGGTTATTTTTTGGTTTGTTCCAAACTTTCGGGTGATGCCCCCTAGGTTATTTCCGAGTGGGTAGTACTACCCATGCTACCCACGTGCTCCGCCGGCTCTGACACTGTAACCTATCAAATCGCAATATTTTTTTTTTACAGCCGGCCAAAATGGAAAAATCATGCGAAAAAACGATACTTTATTTTCAAGTGGTCGCCATTTTGTTTCTGTAACGATTTTTTCATGTTTTTCAGGTTGGGCCTCTATGAAATGTAATCTTCAAGATTGTTTTGGTTTTCGGCTTGTAGATGACGAATTGCGACCTGTATTGCACTCGCAGGTAAGGTCAGTTTTCAAAACACCTTTTGCTGGAGCCACCATTTTGGATGCCATTTTTGACACCTTACACTCGAAAATTTTTAACCTTAAACATTTTGCAGAATAGTGCACGTGTCTAAGTCATTTTACTTCTTCAAAAAAGTTATCAAACATTAGATACTTTTGACACAATTAGTAAGTAAGAGGATCCCCTTAATTATTATTGAATTTATACCACTCCAACGAGGACTGATATCAATTCTGTAATAGTATCTAGTAAAAATAGAACAATCGAATGGCTACCGATTGCTAGTCAACCCATGCCCGTCACAAGCGACGACGGGAAGACCCTTCAAAATCCAGTACAACCCGGGCAAACGAACCAAAGTTACGCAAACAATTGGAAAATAAATCTAAATTTATCGACCTGTCATCGGATCGTTCTAGTAGTGTATTGCTCTATTGCTGCTTCTTCCTCTATCTCTCTTTCTTTTCAAAGCTCGTGGAGTGCAATAGAAAGCTGGAGAATTAGGCCGTACCAAATACGGTCTACTGCCAGATCCAATCGGTACCTTTCCTTTTGTGTGCACTCCCAACATGTTGACAAGCTTGCGATCGCCTTCCTAACCTAGCGAGGACACCGGGCGATATTCACAACACAGGGACACCAAACGGGAATTAATAACAAATAAATAAACACTTAATCATACATAATTGAACAAGCACAAAACATTGTTCAAAAATTCCAATTTTGCAATAAATCTCTGCCCCGACGACAACCTGCTCTCCTAAGTTGTAGTAGGCCTACCACTTCCAGCCAGCAAGCTAAGGTCCACAAATTCTCACATTAGCGACACGGTTACCATACCAACCAAGTAACCGACCGACCGACCGTACCGGGCAGCCAGCCGCCGCGATGGTAACGTGGGTACCTGCCTATACCTAAACACCGGGGGATAAGTCTCTTGCTCTGTGCTCATGTTGCCGCAGTCACCTTTTCTGTTCTGCATCACCTACTTTGATTGGTCCCCTTTTTCTGCACACACACACTACCCACAGCCGCCCTCAATGCCCACTACCTACTGTCTCCCTCAGTTGGTCCCGTTTAACTACCGTGTGTCTGTGGTCGCGATATTGAGTTTCTCAAGCGCATTTTTCTCTTCGGGTCCAAATGCATCAGTTCAAACTCAACGACTACGACGACGTCGACGCAAAGCATTGTTGTTCGAAACTGTCCAACTGGCCGATCGTAAACAAAATGCCGCGTGGCAGGAAGGGGGCATAAATCATCATAGAAGGGGCATGTCGGGTTGCTGTCGCCGTCGTTCGCTCCAAGGAGAAAAAGGTGTTGTGTAATCCGAGTCAGAACAATATCGCATAAGATTCGCCGCCCCTCTTTTCATGGTTGTTGTTGTTGTTTTTTTTCTATCACGTAACAAGATAGGACTATCGATCGTCAATCCATCGCCCCAAACCCTATTGTCTTTCGTGTCGGTATACTTTTGGCCGGCATCGAGTGAGGTTCGAAGCCCCCTTCTATTAGTAGATCACAATCAAATTAAACAAAGCGCTTTAACGCCCTGCTTGATGTTTAACCCTTTCCCTCCAGAATAGCCGCAGCCGCAGTAGGTAATCGGATATTTAAGATTCAAGCCGACACCAGTCCCGCCGGTGCCCGCGTCGTCACGATCCGTTTGTATGAGTTTGTGTGTGTGGGTCAATATTTGACGAGTCATTACCGCTCGGATCGGCGGCTGTCGTCGATCAGCGGTAAGGTCCTTCGTGGTGGTAACTACACGGGAAATACATCGCTTAGGGGGACATCGAAGATCAGGCGGCATGATCGAGTTGACAGATGGATCGCTTTGTGTTGTGATAGACTGGACAGGCAGCAGCGGTGGTGACATATTGGCACTTCTGGGGTTTTGTTTGCTGGGTGGTTTCGCGTGATTTTACACGTGTCCTAATAGTTCATGGCAAACACCCAAACGTAGCGGTTCGCAAAAAAAACACTTCCCTCCGTTTAGAGTGTTTACCAATTATACCGGCACACATGTTTCACCACGGGATATAAAACCCATTTACTCACGCGATCGTGGTCGTACAGTGTTGTTGTGTCATGGGAAATGTTATCATTACTACACGGGTACACGCGGCTGTGCAGGGCGGCCCTTTCTCCAAGTGAACGTATCCGGAGGATTTTTTCTCCCAAATCCAAATCCAACAGTTCCAGCGCAAAAGTTATTTTCGGGATCAGCTCTACTCCGGAATTGAGAAATTTTTCTCAATCCCGCTTGCTGCGTTGGGCGAGTCGCGAACCATCGTCTTTGCACCGTTGGGAGTCAGTCTTCGATTACCGCAATGCCCCTGCTGAGGTGTGGCGCATTTCCGCGATTGAGTTCCATTCTGCCCCCCCCCCCCTATATTCGACGGTAATAATTTCTTCCCGGGCTAATTAGTGTGGTATAAATCGATTGCATTCGATTCAGGTTACAAACCACACACTGACAGCTATCCGCTGTGAATTGGTAATCCACCGCCGAAGCTCCGACTGATTCACGCATAAAATACGATTTTATTGTTCACCTCATTCAATCACTCGCCACTGACCATTAATTATCATACTTTAATGCCGACCAGACCGTCATCATATCTCGGAGCAAAGCGAAATATGACACTTACTTAACTAGGTGAGAAACCTATCGACGACTTTGTCATGCTCAACGACCGTGTTTATCTCAAATGTTTCACAGCCTCTACCCTGTGATGGACGCGACATGGATGATGGGTTCGGGGGGAGGGGCTCACCGTCTTGATAATGATGCTTTTAGTTGATCTCAGCAGGCCCCAGTATGGCTGAACTCGATACGCACACTCCAAGGCATATCGAAGGCGGCTACCGTATCGGTATGAACTACTTTGGTTTGGTTCGTCAACTGGACGCGGTGGACATTTAATCGACAAGGAAATAGCTTAAATTTCTCAGATAGATAGGACTTAATTGACTCGCATTCAGGAGTAATTAGGGTCGTTGCGTGGTGACAGAAAGTTGAGCGGTGAAAATATGTGTGTTAATGATACCATATTTTGCTAAATGATCGAGTGAAAGTGTTTTTGGCCTTAAAAAATGCGTCGTTGCACCATCCGATCTGGGGTTGTCGTTTTACGATTCGGGAATCAATCAACGTTACAAAAATGTGGCGGTTTCGAACGCGTATAGATATGTTATTTATTGATGGATTTTCATGTTCATTCTACCATACGGTTTAAAACCAGAAAAATCGATAGTTGTGCTTTGTATACATAAACGGTAGTGTTTTGCTTTGGTTTCAATGCTAACAAACATACAGGGAGATTAGGGGATGTCATTGATGATTACCAGGTTAATACCTTCATTTAGTTCTACATTAGAAACACCCCAAGGAAGCCACTTGGGACCGTTGATCTTTTTGCTGTACATCAATAATGTGCATCTAATACTCACGACTGTCTTTTTCGGATGATGCTAATGTTTCTACAATAGATTCATACCTTTGCTAATTTGTGAAGCACGGGGTGAACCTCTTTAGGTTAAATACTTTAGGCATACAGACGTTTGACACGATTCCCGATTTGCACAAAAAATTACTTTGCCGTTACATGGCGATAACTGCGCTTTTTGATAGTTTTTAGTTGTTCAGTGTGTTGATTTCAGAGTAAAATATCTGGGAATTTCTGCAAATTCAAATTAACCTGGTAAAATCTGAAAATTTTAATTAAAAAATGTCAAGCTCATATTTAATAATTGTTCTGGAAATAGTCTATACCCAATATTTTAGGTGAACGGGTAAGGAGTTTCCACAAAACTACTAAATCGAATATGTGGATGACAAATATCGGTCTTGTAGTAGTTCAACTGATCGTAAGACAAACCCATATGGTCAGGCCAAATACTCAACTTAATAAGCCAAGATTTTGAAGCAGAATCCTATATTCAACAGTCAGCCTTATACTGCCTTAAATTTAAATTGGAAATTTGGTTGATGCTTAAAAGAACAGCCACATAACAGTAAATAGCTTTCCAAATGTAGCCTGGAGGGCTCTCCTGGAAGCAATCAATTCTTAGCAGCGATCTCATAGATTAGCTTTCGAGTTAACGTTCTGCTCAACTCAGTACCGCTCGCATTGAAACATCAGTCCACTACGGTCTGAACAGCTGTTACTGGTTGGGCAACCACTCAGCTAGAGGGCGTTGAAGACTATGAGCTAGATTTGATTACAGTAGCTGAATTTTTCATGGCGCGTTATGTTGCAGGTTGCAAAACAAAATATAATTTCTTTTCGCGTCTGAACTATTAATGGATATCGGTATAGCATTTCGTACGTGATGGAACTGTACCTTGATTTTCGATTGTATGCGAATCGTTCAAAAAACTATTTGATAAAATTAAATCTGTTTTTTCATTTTTTATTCCTATTAATACAGTATACATTTTCCTTCTTTTTCATTTTTATAGTTTAAACAGCTGGAGATTTTTATGTAGGCAAAGATATGAAAATTTAGAGCAATAGTACTGAAGTGAGAGCAAGGATTTGTAATTAACACATCGGAAAACTAGAAGTTGCACGGTTATTGTGTAAACTAAGTTCAAGTGCAACAATTAATGCTAGTTTATTCGTAAATCTTTGTTTAAAGTCCCAACTAGGAGAATAGCCATTCTTATTGTATTTAATAAAATGATAGCTTTTCATATTGGCTTTCGAGGTGATGCATCGAGCAGGCCGGGTGGGCTTATTGGCCATTTCCACTCTCACCAGCCCAAACCAAAATTTGGCCATTAGTTAGCATTTCTAAGATAAGTACGGTGTTCGGAATACTAATATTCTTTGTTTTTCGTGCTGTATGTTTTTGCCTTTCGCTTTTTATTTAAATTTTAGTTCTGGGCATGATCACCACAATATATAATGTCTCTCTAATAAGTTCAAGTATATAGTTCGTCCATCGAGCCTTCACTGAATGAATGTTTAAATCATTTGTTGTTTTTTCTTTTGGTGTTTTTCGCTCGAAGACACTAGAAAGCACATAAGAATATGTAAACAACCCCACAGTCATGAAAACACATTTTTACACGCAAAATTACAAACGCGCTAGCATACTCGACATACAAACATCCACGCGATTAAATGTACGTGTACATACATACAAACGCTCGTGTCCTTCCAAACCCGGTTATAAACGCGATCATTCTTATATGCATACGCCCACGATCTAGCAGTCATGCCAAGATCCCAACAATAAAGTCACCTTCGTAGCCTTAGAAATTTATAAACGCGATTTAATGTGCCAATATACAAACTCGCGCGATCATGAATCGTACTTGTTCGGGAGCTCCCGCTCCAAAATGCGAATCTTTTATCCACTAGACAGCAAGATTCATGGCGCCATAGTTAGGGACTGCTATGAGAAAATCACTTCCTTCATCTGAGCCGTGCAATCAAAATTAAACATCGAAAAACTACCCGCGCAAAGGTTCAACAGCCGATGTGAATATGCAAGCGATTACACGGTTATATAAACGAATTCGCAAACATACGCTATATACAAACGGTCACGTGATCAAATATGTTTACATAAAAACGCTCGTGCCGTTCGCGATAACTTATATCTGATGACGCGTGCGAAATGCAACCGTACACACGTACGCCCGACACCTCGCATATATAAAAACGCACCGGTCATCAAGTTAATATGTTAGCACTTACGAGTATATAAGCGGGGCATCAAGTGCGATTATACCAACGCTCATTCCCACACTATTATGAATTGGTCAAATGTGGAAATCCCTACCTTTGGTCCTAGCAGCCCAGGTCCATGCCTTCAAACATCATCTTAAAAGTCAAGCTCATATACATTAAAAATTTCAGGGCGCCATTGCCGCATACTCTTGTGATATGAGGAAACTCAGTCCCTTCCAGATACACGTGAAGTTACATACCCGAGACAAACACACCTTCGCGATCAAAGCCGTTAACATACAACCGCTCGGGCTCTTCGCGATAATATAACCATGGTCACAAACGTGAACATGTAATTACGATCATCCGTGTAAAGCTACGCCCGCGGTCTCGCAAACATAAAAACTCCCATGAGAACGCCTATGTCAAAGCTTTAACACCCATGAATTTAAAAACGCTGTCAGAAGTGCGATTATATAAACGAGCGTTCCCACGCAAATCTGAACCTTTTGCTTGGTTAATACCAAGTAACACACCAAGCAACACACATTTAGTATGAGCTTAACTGATGTATGGACTAGAAGAATTTTATTTTTTAACGACTCGATTTTTTGTTTTATCTCTTGACCAGAAGGACAGACACAACAATGTTTAAAATAGATAGTCATTGTAACACGATAGAAAATGAAAATGTAGTCAACCTAATCGATGAACGAGTTTTTTACTGTTTGAAAAAAAAAACAAAAAGCAAAGGAAGTATCGCTGCAGGCGAATTAACATTTTATTCTGTTGTATAAATTAAAAAGCAGACAGAATGTTTGGTAAGAGACCTGCAGTGCGAATCGCATCTACTTTTACATCTTTACTTCTAGAGACAGTAAAGATGCGGTTTGTGTGGAAATTACACATGTTTCAGTGGTGAAAATTTCATCTCGATATGTGGTATAAGCAGTATTTAATCAGTGTTAAAAAAAAGATGTAAAAATAAAATGGATCCCGCAAAACCACGTCAAAACCCCGACTTGGTCAATTCGAAATATTGCAAAAAAGTCGAAAATTGTCGTTTCTTCAGTCTTCGTGGAGAAAAGTTTTATCTAACTGTAGCACGGGTCTCCAGCAAATACAATTTTTGCTTTCGCCAGTATTTTCATCCGGAAACTGATGATCTGGCGAGGAATTTGTAGCCGCAGACACAAAACCATGCTTTTCATAAGCAACAAAACGATGAAATCGAAGCCATATAAGCAAGAGTGCTTGGAGAAATGTATACTACCTCCGGCTCAGTTAGGTTCAGGGGAGCTATGACCAGATTTAGCTAGCTACGTCACAGTATCTGAGAGGTGTCACAGTGGTACCGTGACGGTGATGTCAATCCACCCAACTGCTCGTAATCGAAATGTATTTTATATTTGCTCGATATTTATCAAGCAGAAATTAAGGAAAACTTAAAACGACTCAGAACACTGCACAAATGGCTCGATGTCGGGTTTTCTACGATTTTTTTTCCATCTAACACAGCTATTTTCATATTGCGCCAAACTTTCACTACTGAAACGCATATTTTTCAAACTTTTCTAAAAATTTTAATCCCAAATCGCTATCTAAACATTTCAAAACCGAACACTAGTGTCGCTGTTACAGAATAAAGAAAATATCTGGACTCTAAGTGAAATAGACTTTTAAAATATTGAGCTGAAAAATTTATTTTCAAGTACCCCCACTTCTCGTTCTTGGAATGGATGAAGTGACAATAGAAACATGACTAAAATAAGCACAATACCCTGGTTACGAATCATAGAAATAACACTTATAATATATTGATTCCAGAGTGGAAATTTTTTTTTTTATTTTACATGTCTTCCGTTTCTATGAGTCTTTGCCAAATTTTTTAGTACAACGGTTATGTGTTGTCTCTGTGATGCAGAAGTCAAGTACCGCTTTTATCGTTTCAACATAAGGATTGTATAGATCGAGATAGCCTTCACTGACAGTGGAGGTTTCTTTGGTGAAACGCCATACGATCCTTGTAGATTTCAATGGTTGCCAAAAGCCCATGTGAGGAGTGGATCGCTTATGGAAAGATAGATTTTGTATCAACTGAAGTTTATATATTATACTGTTTCACCATACACGTAATGGCGTTCTAATGGAATTCAATTGTTACTGTTTGGCTTAGCAAATTGTTCCTAGTAATATGATGCATGATCCGCTATATTTAATTTGATAATAGTATGGTCAAGATATCCCCCTACATTATCAAGATGACGCAATCAAAGTAGGACTGCGTCATCTGTCTCCGTATAGGCAGATGACATCATTCGTCAAATCATAACGTATTACCCAGAAATGCTTTTTATTGGAATCGATGAAGGATAAAAAACTTCTACCCCGGCATCAACAACGATTTTCGAGTTGTGAGAATGCAGATGAAGTACCCTGTTCCTTTGTGACATTACGACTTAGATCTTCCCGTGCTCAGACCACGCTGTGTACTTATGACAATCAGCCTCCCACGTGTTCACGCACGCTACGGAAGCAGTGCTAAGAAAAACAACTAATGGAAATATAAGCGTCTCATTATTTCCAATTTCAACCATCAGTAGCTAGTAAACCTTTAATGAATTATTTAGATTTGATGTCTTCAGCAAAGTTCTTAAAATGTCATTTGAAACAATTTTTGGGAAGACATGAACTGTTCTGATATTGGGTATTGATCGATTGAGTGTCCTTTATGCGGAGGCAATGCGCATTTTTATGTCTGATGAGAGGTGATTTAATTCTTTTTATTTATATGTCTATTTATTGGACAATCAGTTCCAAAGTGTAACTCTGGTGTTTTCCCGACCCAGATAGTTATTAGTCAAGCGCCTTTTAATCGTAGATAGACTCATTTTGTTCAAACTTCGCAAGCACAAAACTTCAATTAAAAAGCGTGAGCGAAATAAAATTGCTACTTATGTTCTTATTACCGCTTTGGACGAGCTGGAAATTTGTTGCGAACAATCAATTTTCAAAAATCGGTGGGAAAATGTTACGCGAACCGCATTGTTACCTGTGGTCAAATCAGAGGTAGTCGGCAAGTATCAGAGCGCCACAGAGAAACGTATACCTCAGGAAACAATCCGTCACAACAATCACAAAAATTAGGTTTGCTTTGATTGGATTTCGCTTTCGCCTCGAACCCACGGTTCAGTCCTAGCAACCGCCCTGACAAACCCTTCGCTACACCAACATTAGACTCAAGTCAGCCCTTTCCGTGTTCGACCAGAGGAGACCAAAGTTCAGATTGGCTACATTTTCCGGAACTTTGTCATGGGAGCTCGAACAAAAGCAACACATCGACCTCGTAACGTTCTATCGCTCCATATGTTATTTCGAAAGGTCACAGCCAAGTGAACCCGAAAATTTCATCGGCATTGTTCGTAGCATTGCGCCTACTAGACCACAAAAAAGTATCATGTCAGCCATCGTCGTGGAAATGAAACCAGTTCACAGCGCAACAGTAGATCGCGTTCTCAAACATTCGGGACATAATGGGTGTCCCGGAGTCGTCATGTTCCAGACGGACCCCTTCTAGACCTCGCTCGTCTGCATAAAATCACCGAAGAAGCTTTCACATCGCGCTGATGTACCGACAACGCGCAGAGCAAGCATTCGCAGTGTCATAAAGTGACAATAAACTAAAGCAAGCGTTAAATTGCTTCTTTCTTCTGCATTCGTGAAACTTGTCATATTTCTCACTTGTTTGAATGGACCATCGTTTGGGCCCCGGAGACTATTACGGCAAAGGGCGTGGATCTGCGTCCGCGCCGCCGCAGCATGTTCGAGGAACCGAGGAAGCAACGCCGCCTTTGATGCCTACTCTTTTCAAACTTTTTTTTTATTTTTTGTGCTTATTGTTTGACGCAAATTACGTGTGAGCAATGATGTCCGGTACGGGTCTCTCCTGCCAGGATCAGGTTTCGCAGTAGGTCTCATCCTGGTTCCCATCTCACGGGGCCCGTTTTCACTTTTTTTTCCCGCGCCGGACCGATCGGCCATAAACATTCGAGATTTGTGGCGACTTGAAGAATGCGCTGTTTCGAAAATGTATATCGAATTTCCCCTTCTTCTCGTTGCACGCTGCACAGGCGCGACGTGGTGGAGGTTTATTGCAGTGTGAAATCGTTTCGCCATCATTCGCTGACCCCTTCGATATCTATCACTAATTAGAGATTTATGATCATCCAGCGCTCGCCTGTGATCTTTGACCTTTTTCGGCGTTTGTGGTTGGTTAGCTTGAGACTGAGCTATTAAAAGCGATTCTGTAGGGTGTGGACCATAGCCAATGCACAGTATTGTGCATCTTGGAGTAATTTATTTGGTTTCGCTTTTGTTCGCGTCGTGACAGAATTAGAACGGTTCATGCGCAGTTCAGTGACCCTTCGTTTGCATTCCAAGCTTTCGCGATTGGTCTTCTGGTGGAAAATCATCAAAGTCAACCTGGTGTGTAACATTTTTTTCCGATTATTGTCGCAACAAACTTATCAAACAGTCAACGATCAAACGCAGCGGCGTCGGTTTTCGACAAATACGACGGCGTTGTACACAAACAGCCAACAAACATCACGAGTGCCTGTCGAATGGAAGCGAGAGTTTTGACTATCGCCCATTAAAACAATGTGCTTTTTTCGGTAGGTATAGCCCCATAATGATTCAACTGCCGGACCCGGGTAATTGGCTTCAACTTTCCGAACGAGAAGAAAAAACAACAATCTCAAGTGTTAGACAAACACCTTCGCCGTCAAGCCCGGACGACCACCGCCAACAGTTCTGGCTGACTGCAGCTGGTTTGATCTCGAGGGTCCTCGCCGGATTAGTCCAAAAGGCGAGTGTCAAAGCATGATTTTGCATTAATGGTTTGTCGACATCATCGACAGCTCCGTTCGACCCAATTTGGTGCGCGAAAGACGCAGCCAAATGTCAAGCACTCTGCTGGCTAGCGCAGCCCACGCGCTCATGGCCTGCTGCTGAAGAGGCCGGTTCTCGCACATTTCGGTTAGATTTGTGGCATTGTTTCGAGTGGCGCGACGCTGAAGGAGCAATTTCCCTTTCATTTCGGCGCCGTTTATTTTTGTTATGAAACTAACTCGTCCGAGTTGGAGAGTTTTCTGTAACAAGCATCGTAGAAAAATATTTTCACTAATAACGATTATTCATTGTACATTTTTGTTACAAAAACTTAACCATCAAGCATCAAACTAACAAAGCATGTACTCAAATTTTCTCTTTTAAATGTTTTTTAGGAAATTCTGTCCAGATTTTTCCGGCAGCGAGTTCATCAACACCCACCATCATATAAGCTAATATTTACCTTGGGCTATGATCGATATTCTCATCGGAAAAGACGCCGCGATGAGATACGACGAATAAAGGCACTCGTAAAACCAATCAGGCGTCAACAAAAACTAACTACACCGACAAAACAAGCAAGCAAAGTATGTATTCCGTTCGGTAACAACGTGGAGGCCAGAATAAAAAGCTCGGTTATAAATGGGCAGCAATATATCTGCACAACCCGCTCTCCGCAACCGACGACGATGGTCTGAGGCCCGTGAAGAAATTGTGGTGGTTGGTATGAAAATTAAACGTAGCAAAGGCAAAGAAAGACAGGCCTAATACACTGATTCATGGGCAGTGAATGGGCTCCAATAGTGGCATCGTTCCTCGCTAGAAATGGAAAAGGAAGCTTGTATGCAATTGTATGGTACAAATGGACTATAATTCGCGAACATAACGCATAGATCGTCTATTTCCGTGGGTAAGTTGTTTTGGTCTTCATTTGATAAAAAGCGAACTTCTTAAATATTTCCGAAAAGAAACACTTTCGAACATTGTTCGAAAAATGTGATTTATTGACATTGAAAAAAGCGAACTTTTAAAATATTTCCGAAAATCGATAATTTACTAAAATAGCTTGTAAAATCCGTTTCAGCTTCTAGGAAGTAAAAACGTCAACCCTCCGCTAACGAATAACACCCCGGATAATACGTAAAACGTTAGCGCACAATTCTGCGCCATGAATATCCCGATAACGGAACTCGCTACAAAACAGCTTAGCCGTCCGATCATGTTGACTAAGGAAACCGCCATGCCTCTGACATGGGTTGGAAAGAGTGATACAGCTGCAGCATTCACCAGCATCACGCAGATTCCAGCGAACATAATCTCCACGCAGAACAGGATCGCCACCAGATAGCTATTGGAAAAGAATTGCAGCAGGATTCCGGCCACTCCTGCCAGAACTGTGTTGAATACCAGCATTGCTTTTCCACTTACTTTACCCAAAGCAAGTGATATGAACAGGCTGCAGCAGGCACCGAAGCACCCTAGTATGATAGTGTAAATGAACGTTTCCTGCTGCACGTGATCATCGCAAACGGTAGGCTGTGATGTTTCCGCTGTTTTGTTCACCTCAAGAATCGAACAGATGAGCTCTCCGTCCGGTGAACTTCCCGATGTCACTTGGTTCATGATTTGAGGAAACCACAGACCAAGACCACCGTAGCTGAAAAAGGAATGTGTTACAATTTAATTCATCCTACGTGAATCTAAACTTACATGGCAAACGCAGTGATACTATGCATGCAGCAGACGAAAAAGTATTTTAGTAATGGCGGTTTGAAGAGTGGAACGGTTTGATCCCTCATCGATTTAAGGATGTCAATAATTCTACCCTTTGACTGTTCGTGATTTGCATTAGTTTCTGGAAGCAGTGATATCACTTTGTATTCTTCAGCGTCTTTTACTTTGTGATTTATACAGTACAGTCGTTTGAGAATGTCAAGAGCTTCCACGTGACGGCCTTTTGATAGTTGAAATTTTGGACTCTCCGGACAGAAAATGTAGGCTATTGCCGCCAGGAATCCCGGTAGAGTGTATAGGATGAACAACAATCGCCAGGGTCTGTATTCCATCGACGCCGATATTGTAAAACTCCAATCATAGGACAACATCCACCAACCAATCACTGTAATAAACAACAAGGTCAACGTGCTTCTGGTGGCATTGATAATCTGCTGACTCACAAGCAACATACACTACACCCAGCGCTGCCATAATACTAGCGCAGGATATCATCTGCGTTCGCCTTGCGGGTGTACAGAACTCGCCCAGGTAGGCGTAGACGGTTGCCGCTGGCGCAGAAATGAACACACCCGTGATGAACCGCAGTGCCATTAGCGATGCGAAGTCATTGG
Organism: Topomyia yanbarensis; assembly: GCF_030247195.1. Classification (NCBI taxonomy): domain Eukaryota; kingdom Metazoa; phylum Arthropoda; class Insecta; order Diptera; family Culicidae; genus Topomyia; species Topomyia yanbarensis. The sequence continues at coordinate 31,889,950 of NC_080670.1, forward strand.
CAAAGCTCGAAGCCACCGAGCATATCGAGGCCGCTATCAGTCCACATTTGATAACAATCAAGCGACCGCGGGTGTCTGATTGGTAGCCCCAGAAATAGGAAGATGTCATAATACCTAAACGTTTGAAAGATCATCCGTTTATTCTCTAGAAAGTACCTGAACTTACAGCACTGTGTTTAACTCACCTAGGAAGATGGCACCACCGACCATGCCACTTTCGCCAGGATCCAGCAATAAATCACAGCGACTGGCTGGTAAAATGATACTCAAACCCATTGCTTCGTTGATCGATGCCATAATGGAGCATCCGGATAGTATCACCAGAAGTACCTGAGCGCGGCCAAATCCAACTAGTTCCAGAGCTTCTTCGAAGGAATGTGACCGCTTCCATTGTTCCGGCGACGGAATCTTCTCGACAGTAAATACCATGCTCGCGGAGGGGATTATTGATAGAATACTGATCTGACTAGAATGGATATCTTCATCCGGAACCACCAAACGTACTGAACTAATTTGCCTTCTCGGTGAATCAAGATGATACTGATATGCAGAATGTTAGTGCCGATTGCTTATCGCTCCATAGCTTATCAGCCGCGAACTGCTTTTTATTAGAGCAAACGATTAAGATCACGATGAACTTGCAACTATGGGAAGAAGGAAGTTTAAGAGTGGTTTCGCCCAAATAGACAAAATGATGGAGCAATTAAACTCACGCTTCATGACTGGACGAAAACGTGAGCTTTGAGGTTGAATTCTAAGATTAACGTAATGGCAACAACAGGCGAATAATTTCTCATGTAATGGCATACAACTTTCCGGCTTATCAGTGTTATACTGAACGGCTACGATTTGTTTATGGTTTTCTGACGTGGTTCGGTGAAGCGATCCACTCATTTACATGTTAAACTAAACAGTGAAAGACTCCGTAGATTCTAACAAAATGCTAGAAAACAGGTTATTGAATCGGAAGTAGAAGTATTAAGCAACCGCAAACTCACACTTGACAGCACAATATGAAATAATGGCAAACGCAGTAGGCAGATGTTTAAGTGATATCTCTCACCCCTCTATACTGCTGTGATTCTCATTGTCGGAGCAGGGATGATTCGAGTAGAAAAATGTTACAATTTTCACCCCTGGATTAGCGACACAAATATAATGCTGTGAAACGAAAAGGGGTGAATGCGGGTTATGAGGAAACGATTAACGTCTGAAAGAAGTTTCCGTAATAGTTTTACTATAGGGTAAATGTAATAAAAATGATTGGAATTTAGGGTTGAATATTGTAAAAATAGAACGCACGTGACTTTGGCACTGTATTGATTTTACCCAGCTACCTGCTTCTTCGAATTGAGGCCGTTCGTAATTCGATTAGTTGCCCGGTTATTCGTTTCGGCGAGGCTCTTCTCGGAATTTTTACTCTCATACTCCGACTACCGTTTAATCGGCTTCTTGATCCAACATCCTACTAACCTACATTGTACCGTCTGAATCTCCCTTTAGTCAGCACAAATTTCACCAATCGACCGAAACTTATCGGAAATTAATTTGATCCCTCGTCTAGCCGAGACTGGTCTTGATTTCGTTGAAATTTGGAAAATCATCTTTGAACGATTCCAATTTAACCCGTCTGATCAATCAGCCGCGTCGAACGAGGAACGAGCACGCCTCCGCCCGAATAGAGCTAATTGAAAAGCGAAATTTAAATTAATACACCATTTCGGATTGCCGGAAGCTGGTTAGAGTTTTCCCCATCATATATATCGGCAAGGTATTTATCCCGCATGTCTCCTGTGCCAAACCAGCTCAAACCAAACCCATATTGGCCGGTCTCACGGATCGAAAGTAGGTTTAATTCGACTTAAAATGATTCACTTTCGCCTTTTCGTTTATTGTGTGCTAAAACAACCGCCGGACAACGCGGCTACCCGACGCTCACTGTTGCAGCAGAGCGTTCAACCCTGCACTGGCGAACAGCAGACCGGCTATGAAGTACAGTGTGTATGTGCATTGTTGAAGGATTAGTACTCCGGTCACTATGTTGGAAATGATGCGTCCGACTAGAGCCGTCAGTGACACGACCGTAGCTTTGACCTGAGTCGGGAATAGTGACACCTGCATCGAACGGACGAGAATGATGCACACGGCTGCTACATTTATTTCTACGCAAAATAAGATAGCTACGATGTAGTTGTTGGTTACATACTGGAGCGCTATACCGGCACAGCCTGCTGCGATCAAATTGACGTAGATTAAAGTTTTCTCCGAATACCGGGTGAGAAAGACGGAGTTTAGCAGAGTATAGCCGCCGCACATTGCTCCCAGCGCGAAGGTGTAAATGAACGTTTCCGGCTGTAGCCTGTCTACACATTCAATGGTCTTGGAAGATTCGATACTTTTGAAACTGGTTGAGTTGGATTGCATAACTTCGCAAATTGGCCTTTCATTGGTAGATTCTGTGGAAAATACGAGATTCATGATTTGAGGAAACCATAGCCCAAGGCCGCCGTATCTGGAAAAAGGAACAAGCGATTAGTAGAACGTATTCGTCGTGAGTTTGTTTTTGAAAACTAACGCAACATAAACAGTAGCCGTTTGAAAGCAACACACTGAAATGTTGATTGAGTTAGGCTGTTTCATCAGTGGTGAGATTTGTGTTCGTGCTTGACTAAACCAGTCGCTTTCCTGGTCAGGTTCATTGTTCGGAGTTCGCTGATAGGCTTCCATCTGCAGTTCCCGCACAGTAAACGAATCCGTCCTGTTTTGTCGATGAAGCCAACGGAGCACGCTCAGTGCTTCCTTGTGTCGACCTTGGGCCAGCAGAAATCTAGGACTTTCAGGATAGCACCAGAAAACCAGTCCCGTTATGAAACCGGGAAGACTGTTGATTAGAAACAGGAGTCGCCAGGGGCGGATCGCGAACGATTCGATGATGGTAAACGACCAATCGTAGGATAAGATCCACGAGGCAACCACTGCGTACATACAAACCAGCAACAGTCAACAGTTAAATTCGACCACTATTGGAATTGGTTCTTACCAGCGACGTAGGCGAATCCAAATCCTGCTATTGCACACGCATAGGTGATCATTTGTCCCCGACGGTTGGTCGGACAGAATTCACCTAGATAAACAATCGCCGCGGAGCCGGGTGCGGAGATGAATAGTCCAACTAGAAATCGCAGCACTACCAGTAGGTAGAAATGATTCACGAAGCTTGCCAGAAAAGAACAACAGGTGGCCCCCAGAAGCGTTATCTTCAGAACAGTTTGTCGCCCTCGGATGTCCGTCTGGTAACCCCAATAGTAGGTGGATATTAAGACTCCTGTTGGGTAACCATAGTTACAGTCACGTTAATATAGTTCAGCACTCACATACCAATAAATACAGCTCCACCGACTATACCTTTACGGGTCATATCAAGATCTAGATCGCATTGACTAGCCGGTAGTATGAGACCCATTCCCATGGATTCATTAGCAGAGGACATCAGTGCAAATCCGCACAGGAACATCATGGCTATCTGTGCTTTGCCGAAGCCGGCCTCTCGCAGGGCCTCATCGTATGAATGTCTTTTGTTTTCCTCCGATAGGTTTAGCGAAATTGATTCCTGGCGTTGGTTCTGTTTAGAGGAAGGAAGCAATTTTAAATCCCACGTGTCTTGCGGACCGTTTTGTGTTTTACCTTCTCCATGGTGATAATTTACGCCAAGTGCGATGGCCTACTGAGATTGTTCGTGCATCTGCAGTTAGAGATAACGGGTATCGCTGGATGTGCTTCATAATTGCACTATTTGAAGTGTGAATTAAAAGCTCTTGTAGTTAAGTAGCAGTACCACCGATTGCCAGATGTGAAATTCGTATAGCTAGACAGTTCGATTGTTGTAGGTTAAATATGATGCAACTTTGATTCAGAAAGATGTCTTAATGCCTCACAAATAATAGAAAGAGTTGCATCGATAAGCCTATCCATTGCCATATAAAATTTTATTTCACGGGCGAGGGCGGTCGCAAATTCATTGGTTTCGGAACAAGATTGGGCCCAAACAATTGATTTATTATTTTCCGTTTCTTCCAGTAGTCAATGTTCGGCAAGTTGAAATATGCCTAGTATCGGTTTTGAATTCGACATTCCGTTGGCAATTGCTATACATATTCCAACGGCTTGAATTCCAAAATATGTGTCCAGTAAGTGGATTAAGTAAGATTCAACTACATCCTGAGTAGATTTACTCCCGTGCACGAAATGTTGCTATAAACCGTAAGCTCGGCCATTAATATAATTATTTGACTCGTTATTCCCAAATATGAACATCTTGGAACTATTGAAAAAGTAAGCAAAAAATGCTGCTACCTGTAGTGCAAGAACTTTCTTTGTTGGATGTTGCGTATTTATTTTGTTTTATTTAAAAAATGATTCCTGGTAAAATGGTAGCCTCTCGGTGCTCAATACAATTAAAGTTAATTTTAAAAAAAAACATGCTGCTTGCGCAATTCATTTTTTCAACCAAACATCAATTAGAAATATTTTGACTTGGTATTTTTATAAAAGCAAGACTATTGAATCGATTAAATTAATTACATTCTCAGACTGACAAGAACAACATAAACTCAGGCCGGGCCGGTTCTCATCGAACTCACAGGGAAACCATTGAAAAGGGGTCAGATTTCATCTTTTTGGATATTCCGACGATTTCGTAGTAAGGCTCTGTTGCGGATAGGCACCACACCGAGTTATGCGCATGATGTTCATAGTGTAGAACTCGTGCTGGTTGGCTGATACGACTGTCATCAATGGCATTCGGTACAAGCAGAAGAGAGTACCTTTGAGAAGGAATATCACGGCTTGCCAGGACATCCCGAACGGGAGCGTTGAATGGTCCTATTCGTTCCCGGGGCAAATCCTTTTACTGATACCTTGCGTCACAATACTCTGCGTATGACCAGACAACGTGTTCGATGTCGTGATTGCCGTCACAGCCGAAGATGCGCATTCAACGTGTGATGCTTAAGCCGCAACATCACGCGATTGAAATCCCGAACAACATCCAATTCCCTGATCCAAAGCTTTGTTGATTCATTCGTGATAATAGAATGTAGCCATTGTCCCAGTTTTCCAGTGATCCAGATTTGATAACTTTTGAGTGTCCTTTGATGAGAAATACAGGAGTATTCTTGGAATCGAATTGGTCCTTCTAAAGCCACCTTAGCTAAAGTGTCCGTCACCTGGTTGCAGGGGATGGAGCAATGCGAGGGGACCTAACCGAGGTAATCCTGTAAGGGATGATCCATAAATGACGTAGCATTTTTTGAGTGATTTTTAACACCCCCCTCCCCCATCGTAGCATTTCGTCACAAACCTCTAAATACCCCCCTGGTAATTACGTAGCTTGACGGTAACTCTGCCCCCCCCCCCTTTTCCCCGTAAATTTTTTAAAAATTCTATTCTATTCCCCTTTAAAAAAGCTACGTAGCATGACATGACCCCCTACCCCCCCAGTCGTCACACATCATCACAAAATACAAAACTCCCCCCTCCCCCATATAATGCTACGTCATTTATGGATGATCCCTAAGATTGTTCAGATAAAGTAGTCACAAACTCCAAGTTTCCACGGGAAATACGAGACGCACTTTGCAGGCTTCACCAGAGAGCTTAGGCTGTCAGTTATGATGAAGTAATAGTCTGACGCTTTGTCCGTCAATGATCCCAATGCTATACCGAATAGTAGCTAATTCTGCGATGTATATTTTCCACCGAAGTTAATGGACTAATCGAGATTTGATTCATCGGTGTAGAACAATTTGTTGGGGTCAATTTCTCTTTATTAATTTTAAAAAAAATATTTGCTTTTACTTGTGATCAGCGAGCTTTCTTCGTTCGTAGATTTATCGATGAATACAACAAAATCGTAGATGTGTCAATGAATACAACAAAATCAGAAGTATTAAGGAAGTGAACACGATTGAAATTATACGAAGCAGGATTTATGTTCTCTGCTACGTAAGAACATGAATCGAGTCCGAGAATTAAGGTCGACAAGGCTTTCGAAATGTTGAATTACTAATGAGTTCAAGATATGACATGAGCAGTTAATATGAGAGATCCCAACATCGATGTTTAGTGGAAGAACACCCGCCAGCACTTTTAGACGATCTTATAGGACGACTGCATGCAACCTAGGGCAATATGAAACTCTTTCCAGTTTGTTGAAATGTATGTCATCAGCGATGCGATAGTAGTAACTATCGATAGTATCTTTGTTTGATATAACTTAATCATGTCTAATAGGTGGGTACCCCACCATGGTCCGGTTATTGTCCAGAGGGAAGACGCAAAAATATAAGATGTTCTCTTTTGTGGATCATCAAAATCAGGCTCGTTAGTTTGCAACAGGGCATAAGAATTTTTAAAAAGAACGGGAGACGAAACATTTTCCAACATTTCTGCAAAAGAGTGCTTTTTGCGATCTTTAGGGGAGCGCTTGAGTTTATGCTCGATAATGACGTGACGTTAAGGTATGACGACTCTCCTCATAGTAAATACACTTTTCAGTATTTTTTCTGCCTCCTGTTTCTCCCTATAATTGCAGAACCGAGACAATAGTTGACCGTATGATTAGCTGTGACAATTCATGACGCGCATTCCAAACAAACAGACAATTAGACGCGACCTTCTCATCATGACGTTGCTAGGCATAACTGACTCAACGAAGCTTAAGCGAGTCTGGCTTCACGTTACTTGAATTCGATTTATTTTATTTTATTGGCTGAAGCAAAGGATTTTAATGTAAAATACATTTTTGCTTTCAATATAGGGGTCCCGTTTCAAAATATCGGCTGTGGGATTGTTTTTGAATATTACTAACTTCATTTATAGTCAACAGAACAATTTGATGGCCATTTTGTCGAAAATATGTTCAGCAATGTAGTGCTAAAATTTGGAGTATTTGAAAAAACTTTCGAAAACTACTCGGAAATTGTGAAAAAAATGTAGGCTCAGCTTCTATTATCATTCGTATTTATCTGCTTGGGACGAACGGACGAACGGGCTGTACAATACCGAGAAGAAAATATTTGTGAGCTATACACGGCTGATGGATGAACCAGTTTGTGTCGTAATGTGCTACTAGCAGAGGCCATCATTTTCATTTCCGATGGATTGAAGGTAGCATACACACATGGAAAAATCGATTTTAACTCAACTTACCGAAGCTCGAAGTCATGCACCGAGCCGCAAATCTTGAACAAAAAGAATTGTGCTTTCAGTCGGTTCCAAGTCAATCAATTTTGTCACATGTTCGGAGACTGTATATCAACACCGGGGAAGAAGATGGTTATTATGATTCGTCTCCACGAATTAGTTTGTGCAGCTACATGCTACTAACTAGGGCCAATTGGAACAAAAACCTCCTAGTCGGTGAATACTTTCCGAAGTCCGAATCATCCAACGAGAATCGAAGCCAGTGCATCTCCTCTACATAGGTGCCGACGACAACAACTCCAAAAAAACGGTCCATCATTTTTATAAAGAATAATTTGAAATATTTCTCGCTCAAATCACTTTTTATCCATTCGAAGTACGGGCTCCTTATGTATTCTACATCTCTCCGGTTATGTCGCAGACGTTACCCATCTTTTTTTTTAAATCGGCCAATCCCGCCCCAAACAGATCCTCGCAAGTAAAACTCGTCTTGCAAACCACGCCATCTATCTCAACATCGTGGGCTGGGACATGGACGCGATACTTTGAAACGAAACGACTATCGCAAGCTATCGTGTTCACCTGCTTGAGGCTACCAATCACAACGCACAGTCCGCCATGTAATGGCCAAATGGCATGTCATCAGGTCCCGAGAAGGCTTAAAATGTTAATTTTTGGATTTTCTTTGAACAGGAAGAACACCGTCCATGGCCCAGTCGAATTTTTAGGGTATATTTTGGATTGGTGATGACAAATTCTAACGGCAGGCGTCAAGTATTCCCGTAATTCATGTTACAATCAGGATGGTCATTAGTCTGAGCGCCATTTTGAAGAATCGCTTCTAGGACAAACTGGTCGGGAAAAATATTTCGCTAGAAATTAGTAAATGTAGCACAATAAAGGAAACAGAAACAAAGAACAATATGGGTATTTATCTGTATCACTATAAAACTTCGACGGGTACACTGTCGTGTATTTAAAACGATGGTTTGTTACCACACTAGACTTATCTAGGAAAAACAGTCGTAAAAAACGAGAGAATGAAAAATGTGCCTTATCCATTCTAATGCCTGGCTATAATTTTTTTTCCGTTTTGATGATTTTATAGTTCTCAAAAACGCTTTCAAGGCAAAACATCAAATTATCTCGAATCTATAAATATGTCTGGTACGACTAGTTTAAACGTCAGTCATTCTTTGTTTTGTTTTGGACTTGTATACGCACAATAAGAGATTGAGTGTGACGTGACTAAAGTTTTTTTATGATATGGAATGCCTTGAATTTTAACTAATTTGTATCAATTGGACAAGAGCACTGCGCTTGTGTGCAACATGTTTAAAATGTGCATTTCCTGTAGCATATATGAATAGCCTTTTTTTCGTATTTTTTGTTGTGGCCAGTAGCTGTAAATAGTAATTAGTATGATGTTACCCTCTGTGCAGGCCCCACAAAACATCGGGGCCCCTGGCGCTAGCCTAGTGTGCGCGTGATATACCTGAAGGTACTGATGTGTGATGTTGGATTACCGAATTCTTTTTCTTGCAATTATGACTTTCAAAGGGCGTAGCACCGCGTCCAGAAAAAAACATATCAATATACTAAATTACAATTCTGCGCAAAAAAAAAACGATTGATTCACGGAGGGAACGCTTTTGAAAGTGACGCACATATTTTCGCATTTTTTCATGGTACGTACTATATCCCATAGCCTGCTGTGATCGCCCATTTCTCTCCAGCTCTAAGCGAAACCAACTGACCGACCTGATCAACCCAAGTCTCGTAACTCGTTGCATTCTACCGAATGAAAGAGAAACATACGCGAGAACACGAGCATACCGACCGACCGATGGAACCGATGAAAACAACGAAACAAACAAAAAACAACAACGATCAATGCACGTATGTGAAGCAGCACCAAACAGGTTGCGAATTCCTGGAAAAAATACCAACTGCACCGTTCCTTAGCCTACGTTGAGTTGCAAAAGAATAAAGTCTGAGAAAATGACGGAAAAACGGCAACCACAATGAGTGAAACGACCACCGGTTAAGCCAAGACGGGGGAAAGAAAAACAACCTTGTTTATTTTTTTATTTAGAAATATAAAACTCTTTTATTGCTCTTTTATTCGTGAGTGTGTTTCTTGTTTTTTTTTAAATTTTCTTCATCATTTTCTGGTTTTTGAAGCCTTTTTAAGTACCATGTACTCTGGAACTGGGCAAAGTGAAGATATTACAATTAGTTAGTTCTGCTTCAGCACTTCCTTTGCTCTACATTTGCTTACTATCTAAACAAGAAAATAAATTGTAATCCTAGTAAAATTGCGGCTTTTTACAGGTATTTACACAATCGTCCACACAAATGAGTTGTATAAAAGAAAACAATCTATTCAGCTATTCCTACACTGGAGAAAAAAAGAGGAGTTAATTTGCATCACAGAATACTAGTTCATCCGTGACCAACGAAAAATATCTACATTTCGCTTCGTTTGTTTTTTGTGTGTATTTGTGCTTTTTGTTTTCGTTTCTTGAGTATGCTTCGCTACCGAGCGGCTATGTTTTGAATGTACACGATAAGTTTAAAAGTCTGTACATTTTACATAAAATCGAGCATATCTAAAACAAGGAACTATTTTATTTAGTTTTTTTTTCTTCTGTTCAATAATAATTACTTCATAAGGCAAAAAAACTGGATACTGCTTCTACAGGCTAGAATTAAATTAGTGTGCAATCTATCGTTTATCTGTCAAAAAACGGTGCCGTACCTAATCTGTTTCCTATCGTCTTTTTTTCTTTCTACAGATGGCCCAGGTATGTTGCTACTTCCAACATCGATAAAGTAGTAAGTTTTAGCTCTACTTTTCTTTAAATGTAAAGAATTAGTTTCGCCTAACCGCTTCGCTGTTCCGTTTGCTTAAGTAAATTGTTTTAAATATTTTTTACTGTGAAATGTTCGTTGTTCCGATTTCGGGGTTCCTCGCCTAAAAATACTACTTCTCCTTACTTAATATCACATTACATTTAACTGTGCACTGCTGGAATTGTCAATCGCACCGGAATGCACGTGTGTTACACAGTTAAATCACATTCCACGGATCAGCTCGAGAAAAAAAAACGGCAAATCAGTGGAACGAAAAGTACGGAAATTTCAGTCACCTCGCCCGAAAACTGGGAGGAGCTTCTTCTTCTACTACTACTTCTTCTGCTCTAGAAAATTTGTCATTTCATTGCACGAATCACGCGCTCGTTCGCTCTCTTTCGTTCTCTCTCTCTCTCTCTCAACTGTCTCAAGATAAGATTTACTATATTTACAAATAGTAGACGGGGGATGTCAACAAAGTAGTCTAAGTTTCTGAGGAAGGCAAATAAATAAGTTTGTGTTTTTCTTCTTTTTTCTTCTTCGCTAAAATATAAAGTCCTATAAAAATGAGAATCTCGCTTTCGTTCAGTTTCGTGTTTGCTCAACTGAGACTGTGCTCCTGTACGTTGTGACGCGACCTAAATCTAAGCGAAGTAAAATTAAAAAAAACAGACTTTCACTTACACATGTACAGTGAGAACATCGGATTCGGGCAGGGCAAGAGGCGCCGGGGCCGTACTGCTCGGAGCCGTGGGTACACTATTTCCTACCACGACTACGGCTCCCGCAGCAAGCGTAGCAGGCTGCGAACTGGCCGGTGCCGTGTGATCGTTGATGCTTCGCTTGCCGAAGTCTTTGTGCTGGCTCTCGATCGAGCTGACAATGTTCTTGGTGACGTCGGCGTTCTGCGTTTTGTGCAGCAGAATGTGCGAGTTGCGGTTGGCGGCCTTCTGTTTGTCCGGATCTTTCTCGTACTCGGCGCCGTCGGGACCGCAGCTTGGATACAACTGCTGAGATCGGTGCAGCGCGCTGCTTGGCCCAGCAATCTGGTTGATCTCCGGGGCCGGATTCAAGCTCAGCTCCATGGCACCCCGAAGCGAGCTGGCACTGCCCTTCAGCGGATTGGCGTACCGCCGAAAGTTTTCTTCGTTCTGTAGGTTGTTGCTCTTCTCCTCCTCGTGACCTCGGGACAGGTCCAGATGCGGGGTGAGATTCATCCCGGAACCGGAGTGGTTCTGGATCTTCTGCCTCCAGACGAGGGCCACGAAGGCACCCAGACACAGGGCAACTATGGCAATTCCGAACCCGAACGCAATCAGGTAGTTGGAATCGTTACTGGCTTCATTGATGAGTGCGGTTTCCACCTTGACTTCGAGGATCGATGTTAGCGGGGCCGCTTCCGTAATGTCCGTCTGGAAGGATTCATTCTGGACGCCCTGCTGGCGGGAAAGGATCTCCGCCAGCAGGCGGACGACTTCCGACAGGGAACTGGACCCGGTGCTGCTATCGGTTGGCGTTGACTGTTGATGGAAAGAGTAAAGGCGATATGAGAACTCCTGCCGGAATTTGTCGGGACCTGTGTGGGAACTTACCAGGGTCACTTCGATGGTGTCGTTAGTTCCCGTTTTGAGATCACACATTACCACGATGAATACGGAAACATCGAACGAGGGACTTTTGATCAGCTTTTCGCCTAGCTGTAACCTCAGCACGTGACACAGTCCATCGACGGAGGTGCCTCGCGTTAGCCGATTGAGCTCCAGCAGGATGGAGATTCGGGCACACTGCGATCCCAAGGTAGCCTGTGTGTTGAGTAAGCGTACGGTCAGATGGGTATTGTGAATCGAACGTGAATATTAGAGTGGCAAGGAAAAATTACCCCTATCGGCATACCCCTGAGTCGATTCCGTGTCCTGCCGGGAGTATCTGCTCCAGATTTTAACCAAATCGGACAACTTTAGCTCCTGACTAACATACTAACATGAAGGCTTTTCGCAGTAACGTGAAGAAAACTTACTTTCTCGCATTTTTGCCGCTAGATGGCATTGTATTCATTATATTTATACCAAGTAATATAATTTGATTATTTTCGATATGTACTTTTTAATTTTTAATCATTATTTTAAATTTCTAATTTCATTGTGAATTTTGATTTCTGAATCTTAATTTTTAATTTCCGATTTCCAACCACTAATTTTCAATTTTCAAATTTTAATTTTTGATTTTATGTTCTCAGTTTTTAATGTTTGATTTTCAGTTTTTAATATTCAATTTTCAGTTTTCTAATTCGTAATATTTAATTTTTAATAAATAATTTCATAAAACTTTAATTTTAAATAATAAATTGTTAAATTTTAAAATTTAATTTCTGAATCCGAATTTTAATTTTGATTTTAATTTTCAATTTCTGCTTTCTAATTTCAAATTTCTAATTTCAAGTTTCTAATTTTAAATTTCTTATTTCTAATTTGTGATGTCTAAATTCTAATTCCTAATTTCCAATGTTTTATATCTAATTTCTAATTTCCACGTTCTAAGTTCTACTTTCTAATATCTAATTTTTAATTTTTGATTTTTAATTTTCGATTTTTAATATTCAATTTTCAATTTATAATTTCGAATTTTTAATTTTTTGAATATTTATTTTTTTTAATTTTTATTTTTTAATTCTTAATTTTCAATTTTTTCATTCTAAATTTTTAATTTCAATTTTTAATCCAATTTTTAATTTTTAACTTAATTTTTTAATTTCTAATTTCCAATTTTTGAATATTAATTATTAACTTTAATTGCCGAATTTTCAATTTTTTAATTTTTGATGTATTAATTGTTAATTGTCAATCTTGAATTTTTAATCTTCAATTTCCGATTTTTAATTTTTATTTCTTAATTTTTTTTTCTTAATTTTGAATTTTATATTTTCAATTTTTTTGATCCCAATTTAAAATTTTTGATTTTTAACTACTAACTTTAATTATTATTATTTTTATTTTTTATGTTTAATTTTTAACATTCGATTTCTGTTTTTTTTATTTTCATTTTCTAATTTTTATATTTTTAATTTTCAATTCGTAATTTTTTAAATTTAATTCTTTGTTTCTAACTGTATTTTTTTATTTGTTAACTTCCAATGTTTAATTTCTAATTTTCGAATTTCTATTTTATTTTAAATCGTCAATTTTTTAATTTTTATTCTTAATTTCTATTTTTTATTTTTTATTTCGAATTCAAAATTTTTAATTTATTATTTTTGATTTTTAATTTTTAATGTTCAATTTTTAAATGTTTTATTTTATTTTTTATTTCTAATTCTTTATCCGTAATTTTTAATTTTAAACGTTCGATTCTCATTTTTTTATTTTTTGTTTTTAATTCTTAATTTTCAATGTTTGATTTTCAATTTTTAATTTTATTTTTAATCTCGAAGTTTCAATTTCAATTTTAAAATTAAATTTTCAATTTGCGATTGTTAATTTTATTTTTAATATTAAATTTTTAATTTGTATTTTTAATTTTTAATTTTTTATTCTTAATTCTTGATGCCTAATTTTTAATTTTCAATGCTTAATTTGTAATTCTTTATTTTCAATTTTTTATTTTCAATAGGGTAAGGTGGGGCAAATCCGACCGTTGGGTAAACCCGGGTAAATATTGGGGTAAATCCGACCGCGTTTTTGCTAAGAAAATTTTTATTTATCAAATTGAAATATATTTTTATTGTTATTATTTATTTTTTTTTTTTTTGCAAAATGGTTCATAATTACAAACGAAAGACACAAAAATGTGATAATTAGAATATTCGTCGAGCAATTGCTCCGATGCAAATGGGAATATCATTACGTGCTACTGCTCGTGATTTTGGCATTCCAAAATTGACATTAAACTCCATTTTCTTCATGTTACAATTCAATAACGTAACATTCATTGATTTATCATTGAAACACCATGAAATTTGAGTAATATCTGTACTAAACCAACGAAAAACATGGGAGGTCGGGTTTACCCCACCATTTTTTAAAACAGCAAGAATGAATATTTTTGTAAAACACTTGTATCTCAATATATTCCCAAGATATAAATATAATTCTATATACAGAGGAGTCTAACTTTTAATTTGGTATATAAAACGACTTGATCCGATGTAAAATGAGCATTTTACAGCTAAAACCATTTACTAGGTCGGATTTGCCCCGCCTTACCCTATATATATTTTTTTTAAATTTAATTTTTGGTTTCTAATTTTTAATTCCTAATATGTTATTTTTTCGTTCTATTTGTTAATTTTGAATTTTTATTTTTTAAACTTGTATTCTTTAATTTTCTATTGTCAATTTTAATTTCTAATTTCTTATTTTTCATTCTTGATTTTAAATTCGCATTTTTTTATTGTAAATCCTTAATTTTTAATTTTTAATTTTTAATTTCTAATTATTTTGGTTTTCAATTTTTAGTTTTTTATTTAATTTTTATTTAGTTAAATTTGTTAAAACACAATAGTTTCTGAGATGCGAGTGCTGATGTACCAGTCTTCAACAAAGTTATGGACAATGAAATGATCTTTTTTATTCTAGCATGCATTGATAATCCATTGTATTCAGTACCACCTAGCGGCGAAACTTGTTTTTCTTCATGTAAATTATCGTAACATCCGCTGCAAACTTCAAGTTGTTCCGGCAGCTAGACCTGCCCAACTTAAATCAGACAATCCTGGTGGGACTAGACAACGGTTTTGGGGTGGACCGACTGAGTTTTCAAAATTTTGTTTTTCTAGCAGTCCTTAAACTTACCTGATTTGGCCAACAATCGATCGGAGCCGGAATTCGTGGAGGAGCTACCCTCCGCGATGGTTCGAACGTTCGGCAGTCACCTCGCGGAATACAGGGCGGTGACAGGCAGTTCTCCTGAGCAGCCGGAACACACACCTGATGTGTCTCGCAAGCGTTCCCAGACAGGTTCCTGTTCAGGCAGTTCTTCAACCCACACCACAGATTCGAACAGCGGGGTTTACCGTTGGCACAAACGCACGAATTGCAGTTGCTTTCGTCGATCACGGTAGGCGTGTCTCGGTTCACCAGTGGATCGTACGGTGAGTTGGTCGTCGTGTTAGAACACACCGACGAGGGGTCCGAGAGTACTGTTTAAAAGAGTAAAAAAATCAAATTAGACTTTTCCTTACGAAAAACCCCGAAAAAAAACTTACAGATTTCGCAGCGAACTCCCCTCCTTCCGACGGGACAGATACAGGTGAAACCACCGATCCCGTCCTTACAGGTGGCCCCGCCAAGGCACGGCTGCGGCGAGCATTCGTTCACATTAATCCGGCAGTCCGGTCCGGAGAAACCTCGGGCACACAGACAGCGGAACCAGCCCGGACCAGACTCGCAGATACCACCATTGTGACACGGTTGTCCCTGGCACTGATCCATCGGTTCATTACAAAACGGTGCACCCCAACCGAGGGTACAGCGGCACTGTGCGATACCGGAAATCGGAGACAGCACGCAGGAACCACCGTTCATACACTGACCCGGCAAACACTGGATCGCCCGCTCCGAGCAGGTCCGTCCGCTCCAACCGGGAGGACATTCGCAGCTATACTCCGCATCACCGTCGATGCAGATTCCGTTATTTTTACACGGATTCGATATGCACTCGTTGACATCTACGTTTAATGTGGTTAAACAAGAAAATGCGTGGTTAGAAACATAATCTGAGAACCAGGCACGTTTAGCGAACTCACTGTGCTGACAGAAGATCCCGGTGAATCCACCCTGGCAGACGCAGCTCGATCCCAGCGCACTGGATTCGCATTTCCCACGACCGCTGCATGGGGCCATAATGACCGCCGGATTGGTGGAGGACTCATTCGTCATAGGCATGGTGCAGCCATCTGGGGGGTGCGCGAGAGAAGCACGGGAAGGGAGAAAAAGGCAAATAATGAAAAACATAATAATTTAGTAATTTGTCATCCCGATTCCTTCGTCGACGAGGCCGCGAAAAACTGCAATTAGTCGGATATTAATGGCTGTCGTTTTGGTGCCAACTCGAGGAGACCGATGATGGCCAGATCTGTCAAGTGCTCTGTTCTGTGCGAAAGCTCTTTACTGATTAAGGTGAATAAAAAGTTAAAATTACTTCATTAGTGGTGCTTCCCTCGTTTTTTTTCTTATCAGAACTGCTCACGTGAACGAAAATTCTAGGACAATCAAGGTAGGCGGGAAAAAATGTTCCAACAATGTGATTATGATGGTAGTTTGGCTTCTGAAACTACTTTATCAATGTTTTTTTTATATTCGCACATAGATGGAATGATTTGTCGTTGTTTCTTCGCTCTGGAAGAAATTCCGCTCCATCCCGAACAAAAGCTTGGCTATAATTACGAAACAATTTCGTTCCCGTGCTATTTACGGCGCAGGCATCTCTTTTTCTCCTAGCAAGAATCGGTATTTGCACAGCACCATTCTTTTGTTTTCCCCCCTTTATTCTTTCATTCTCTCAGCCGCGCTCACACGTCTTCAAATCAAACATCGTTAAATAGAAAAGTGTTTAATTTTTCAATTTCTTGAATAAATAAGATAATTTCTGCTTCTTCGCCTTCGTTCGGTTTTTGTTCATAGTTTCGTCGTTTCGTTATTGCAGCGCAGCAACCCACGTTTCTTTCGCGGCCATCTTCCGGGGATGCTGCACGAACGTTACTATCGCTACAATGTCAGCCAGTTTTTTTTTCTTCACTTCTCTTAACTCCGTCGCGATGTCTTTTCATGGTAATAATAAGACATGACAAATATTAATTTCTGTTCGCACTCTTTCATTCAGTTGCGCTCACAGGAACGGGAACTCTTGAGGTGAATAAGTTGTAAGCAATTTATCATAAACGGGTAAAAGAAAAGTATTCATTTTTGTTCCGCCGGTGCCCCCTTCACCGTTCCGAACTATCAGCATAATCATCATCAGCTCCCAGCACCGGGGGGTTCCATTAGCTCTATAAACATGCTAAATAACAGCAGTTTCGAGCTGAATCAAACCGTGTCGTTAGCATAGTTGGTCGCACTCAATCTGGCTTGATTCAGGCGATCATTTATAATAGAACTAATTATTCATCAAAAACGTCTAAATATTACGGTGCGCGAGCTCAGTAGATAACCGGCGGCATTTGGTTAAGTGGCTTTGCACAGTGGTAGCTTTGGACCCCTCGGGCGTTCGGGATGTTTAGGAAATCTTCGCAATTAGTTCGATTAATTTTAGCGGCTAACTAGATCGCAACCTGGAAACTCAGCAAATATATTCGGTGTTGATAGATATGAAAAATAATAACAATCCCATAGTGCTTCCCTGACGCTTTCCTTGAATCAACCGGTCGTTGGCGAATATATTTGCTGAGTTTCCAGGTTAGAACTGTTAAGGCTGTTAGAATATTTGCATAGAGGAATCGGGATTGTTGTGGAACTGTATGGAACTTCAATATGTGCTGATGAGTTCATCTCATAGAATTGTTCCTTATAATTTTCATTCATAAACATTAAGAGTAAAGAATCACAGGTTTCAGAATGCATTCCTTACAGGTTTCAGATTATATCTTGTACCTTCCAGCTCCTAGAATTCAAAAGTTTTGATTTAAGATAAGACATTTCGCAGAAATAGCAATTCGAAGTTTTTTCCGTATTCAATTTTCCGACTTAGAAATTTTGTTGTGCATAAGAGAGTTTCCAGTTTGAAGACATGGAGACAAATGTGGAAAACAAACCTGTGGCATTAATGTAAATGCCAAATATATGCAACCGCAGACCGCTTCCCTGTTTTCTTTTCCTTTGTTTCCTTCCTACCATTTCTGTCCTTTTTATCCTTTTCTGTCGTGTATTTTTCCTTTTTTCTATATTTTTCTTTCTTTATGTTTTTCTCGTTTTCTACTCATTTTTCTTATTTCTCTGACTAATTTGTTTTTTTTTTTTATTTCTTGAAACTATTTCGATCTTTCATACTGAATCTTTATCTTTTTTCCGCTTTCCTTTGGCGCTTTTTCTATTATATTTGATCTTTCTCTCTCTCTCTCTCTCTCTCTCTCCTTTTTCGTCTTTTTTATTTCGTTTACTAGTTTTCTTTTATTTTCTGGATGGTTTTATTTTTTCATATTTCTTAGTTTCTTCTACTATTTCTTATTCTTTTTCGATTTTCATTTCCTTTTTCAATCTCCCTTTCACTTCATCTTTCTTTTCCTGTTTGTTTTTCTTTTAATTTTCGAATTGAATCGCTTTTTACTAGTTGATTTTGCTTTTTGTATTTCATCTACCGTTTCAATATTTAATTTCATCTCGCATACAGATTTATTTTCTGTATTGTTTTCTTTTCTTTCCTTGTATTTTTCCTTTTGCATTTGCGCTTTGTTTCGTTTTCAGTTTTCCTATGATCCGTTTTTCTTTTCTAGGTACTTTCTCTTTTCCTTGTACGTTTCATATTTTGTTTTTTCTCTTTTTATGCACTTATAACGTTTACTATTATTTATCTTCTTTTCCATTTCCGTACTTCTATTTCCGTTCCCCTCCTTATTTTTTGTTTCCATTTACATTTTTTTATTGCTTCGCTTCTCTTTTACATTTATATTTTCTGTATTTTAAATTCTCGTTTGCCTTTCAACATTTTTATCATTTTTTGATTTTTTTTGCTTTTTTATTTCTCCTTTTATCTTTTTATTTGTTACCATTTTAAGTGCCCAATGTTCTTCTCCTCCTTTGGTACTGCTTTTCCTTGTACTGTTTTCCTTCTGCTTTTGTTGCTTTTTAATTTGATTCTTTGTTTCTTCTCACTCCTTTTTCAATTTTTTAAATTTTTTTCAACGTACTTTCCTCTGTTGTATACTTCTTATACTCTATTATTTTTTTCTTTTTTCAATGGTCGTTTTTGTCTTTTTATCCCTTCTATATTTTTTGTTTCTTCTCTATGCCTTATTTCAATTTTTTTTTATTACAGACTGAACATTTTAAGACATTTTTCCATTACTAAAATAACATGGCGCATGTAACAGTTAAATGTTTTGTTATTTTCTTTTTTTTTAATCTTTTCTAGTTTTCGCTCTTTTTATACCTTTTTGTATTTTGTTCTTCATTCTTTCTCTTTTTTCCTCCACCTTTTCCCCGTGTCTGTTGTTTTCCTTTTTAATTTTTCCTTACCTTTTTTCCTTTTCTTAATTCGACTAATTTAATTTTTTGCTTTGCACCCATTTTTTTCCTTTTTCTATTTCTTTAATTTATTTTTTTTCATTTTTCGTGCTGAATTTTTTTGTTTATTTCCTGATTCTGTGTTTACTGTTCCTTTTTCTTTCTTCTCTTATTTAACTTATTTAACTAATTTTCTGATATTTCATTCTGCTTCTTTTCTGTGTTTATTTTTTGCTATTCTAGTGTCTCATTTTTGTTTTCCGTTCCATTGTAAATGACATGCATTTATACGTTTCGTTTGTCCTTTTTCCTGCTCGCTTTTTCTTTCGACTACTCACTGTTTTCTTCTTTTTTCCGCTTTTTGCTACTTTCCCTGATTTCAGCTTGTTTTTTTCCTTTTCCCTATCTGTTTTTTTGTTTTCTTTAATCCATTTAATCCCTGTCTTATTATTGTCCTTTTTTGCTTTCCCCTTAATTTTTTTCTTTTCCCATTTCTTTCACCTTCAATTTTCTTATGTTCTTCTCATTTTGTTCAGCCTTTTCGTGCTTCGTTTTCTTTCTGATATTTCTTCGGTTCTATTTTGATTATTTTTGCTCATTCTTTGTTCCGTTTTTTTATTCAGATTTTATTTCTCCGTTCTTCTTTTGTCTTCTTTTCTTTTATCTTTTTGTTACCCTTTCATTTTTTAATTTTCTATTACTTTTCATATTTTATTTCTTATATTGTTGTATGTTTCAGTTTCCATTTATCATTCTCAATTTACCTTGTTTACTCCCCATTGAGCTGAAAATCGAGTTGTGTGCTAGCTTGAAATAACACTACTATTTTGCAAGAACCCTAGTTCCATCAAAAACGTTTGCTTGGAGCACCTAACCAGGGCTCGTTTCTGGCTTCTTAGGGAAAAATGACATCAGAAACAATTTTGATAAAACAGCGTTTTTTTTAATTTTTTGTCCTGATTTCCAATTTTTTTTAAAGATTTCATGTGCATTTATGTTGAAAATGAGATCTGTTGGACTATGTTGGGACCCACCTTTGATTCACCATGTCTAATTAAAACTATCATAAACATCAAAACATGTTTGTCCCATCCGTAAGGTTCAATGTAAATCTACATTTGAAGCAGCGTAGCTCTCGGTTTGCTTTTTTTTCAATATTGGACGAACATACATTAGGGGGGGGGGGGGGGGTGAAACCGTTACCCTAAAAAAATCAGTTTTTTTGTCAATTTTTTTAGAAAGATGGGTGAAGCGAATTGATCGAAACTTTTGTACATTATACAACATCATTTCAATAACATTCTGTAATTTTTTCATGCAAAAATATCAATTAGCTCCTCGTGACAGAATGTTGTTAAAATGATGTAGTATAATGTACAAAAGTTTCGATCAATTCGCTTCACCCATCTTTCTAAAAAAAAGCAAACTGATTTTTTTTTGCGCTGGAACCCTTATCCCCCCTTAAAGGACCGTTCAGATCTCAATTTTCTAAAAACATGAAAAATGCGTTAAGATTTTGAGTCAACAGTCTAATTTTTAGATTACTTATATATTTTCACAAATTTGCAAGTTCCCTCTTGATTGCTTTGAATGAATGTTCTGTTTAGTTAATACCTGAAATTTGAAATCATTTTCAAAAAACCGTTGAAGATTTTTCCTGCTGAAACTAGATCAAATATTCATTACATCAACTTGCCACTCCTCGTGAGCTGCAAGGCACTTGTCACTGCCACTGCTTCACACATAGTAGGTCGATCGTTTCCCCTTTTCGCTTCGCTGTGACCGCCTTTTCGATTTACCTCAGCCCAATCACATCTCATCGAAATTCTATCCGGCAGCGACACCACGCCACCAACTAGATCGATCGAGGACCGTGTCCCCGTGCATTGATTGCTTCGGTGGATAATGATTTTCCAGCATCGAGTAAGGATCCCGAGCACGACACACAACACTCATTCAATGGACCACATTTTCCCAGCATTCCTCGGAACCGCCCAATCAGTGCCCAGAGCCTCCGGACCGTGTCACACCTCATCAGCGCAATCTATCGCGCTGGGAAACCATATTGCTTTCAGTTCAGTCTTACACTGCGCGCCCCCGCTTGGGACAGCAAATTGGCAGTTTTGACATACAACTTAATATTATACAATCAATCCTTGCTTTTTTTCGCTGCTGTCGCTTCTTAAGGAATCCGATTGAAAACAAAGGCGTCATCATAGGAGCTCGTTGCACGCTTGCAATCGGGTTGTCCAGAAGCAGCAGCAGCAGCCACCAGCGTGTCAATATTACAGATGGATCTGTCGATCACGATCCAATCGTCGCATTTCATTTACTCCGAACGAACGCGCCCATATTGGCTTCAGCATGATTCACGCGCTCTCGTTCAAAGATCTCTTCATTACCGAACCGGCTAGTTGGTGTTGTTATGGGAACGAACTTGTTAATCTAAGTAGGCCTAGGCGAGGGACTTTCACTTTGAAACGTGCTGTACAGGAAATAGCAATGCATCGCGGGGAGTCCCCCAACGGAACGAACGGCTTGCTGTGTTTTGGGATCGATTCTGAACCAAATCGAAACCAGGGCTTCCATCTCTTAATAAACGCAGTAAGGCGGCTGAAAGATGAAGACGAGAACTGTAGCTCGATGATCCTCTGGATGATACTACAAGTCCGGGAGATATCGTTCACTAGAACATGAGTTGTAATTTGTTCCCTGCCAAGCCATCGAACATGACAACGAAGGCATGTTAACAGACGTGTTTCGTACCCCTCCTATGTCTACCTGGTGCTCGGGTGACCCCCCTCAAGGTACTACCATCAACCATTTGAAGTCCGGGAGGGATCTGCCTCCTGGGGCGGCAACTCTAATTGTGTTTTCATTTTCGAAATCGACTCGATAATTGAGCATACGACGCGGAACAGTGCGCACTATGAGATCTGCTCTAGCCTCCAGATCAGCCAACTGGAAGAAAAAATAATAAATATGTTGTTGCCCGACGGCCTGGTGGCTGTGCCGTTGGAGCGAAAGGATTTCGAACTGTTTTAAGATCCCTGCTGGGAGGGTTTTTTTTCTGTTTAACCTAGACCGATGGGATCACTTGATCCGCCCGGGCGAGATACGTTTTACCATCAACCGCGAAGTTTTCAGCTCGAAAAGTTAAAATTCCACAACCTGAACTGACCCCGATCGCGCCGTTGGTTAGTTAGTTTCAAAACAAATGCATTTATGTCCCATGGGGACATTCGATGGGAGCTCATTTTCGGCCGCACCTCATCGAAGCAACCGGTGGCAAAGCAGTAGGCCATAAATAACGATGAAGCTGGTAGCGGAGTAGCACCAAATAAAAAAAATTCAATCTTTGGTTCCATGAATGGGGAGACGCACGCGCGAGCACGCTCGTTGAAATATTATAATGAATTATTGTTTTATTATGAAAACGACAGCCATTATCATTCTCCCCACCAATCGCCCCCGAATGGTGGTTATCACCTGCGGTTTACGCGCCGCGTAGGAAGCCTCTGTCATCATCGGTGGATTTAAGTTGAGCCTTGTGAATTTACTCACCAGTTGAGCAGGGTGGAGATTGGCATGGCGTCCGAAGAAATTCGCAGTGCCTCCCGGCCCGCCCTGGAGGACAGTGACAGTAGTATCCGCCCGGGGTGTTCAGACAACGACCCTCAATGCACGGTGACGAGGTACAGTGATCCTTCGCTTCCTGAAATGATACGTGAAAGTAACGGATTAATACCAAACAAAAAAATAGCCGCGAGACTGCGTAAAAAATCGCGCATCGAATTTTTCCTTCGTTCCAAAACCGGACTCTCGGCTGATACACATTTTGACACCTTCCTTTGCCGTCCATCAGTGGCGGGGAAAGTAAGTAGGTAGACAACGTGTCACAAATACGCCTGTTCTCACGCCTTACGAAGCGAAATTATCTGTCAGGAAAAAAGCCCCAAAGTCGAAAATCGGGAGGTCTGCGCGATTGACGACCTACTAATCTGATTAGCTGTGGTCATCGTCGACTCGCTGTTGCTTGCGCTTGAATCAATCGCCGAAAACCAAAAATGACGTAAAAATGACGATTTAATAACTTTATCTGCCGCCTTGCGGCTCACCACATTGACAGCCGATAAAAATGGCTTTGCTGTTCGCCTTCTGTTCCCTTCGTCTCTCGTACCGGTTGTTTGGCTTCTAACTTTCGAAGTAAGCAAGACGTGACATTGTTATGATAATGCCGCTAATCCGGACCCGAGCGGGACTCCCGGCAACTTCTTAATCGAAGCACACCACACGCTCACTTGCTGTGTTTGGTCACTGCTCGTCTAATAGTCAGTAGATAGTATCAGAGCCTCCGGAACGGTTCCCCCGCTTTAATATGACAGTCTCGCGCATAATATTATGCGATGATAGCTAAACAAAGTGGGGTAGCGCATTTCTTTTTCGCGTTCCTAAGCGCGCAGAGCGAGAGCAAGAAAAGACAGCGGCCAAATAATTATCATAAAAATTTAATTTACCACTCTTGCACCGAAGCCGCCGCCGCGCTAACCCACCGTGGGGTTTAACTGAAAACAATCTCGCTGGCTTCGGCTGGTGCGAGAAGAGGGGACCGTCGTTAGGGTTTTTGATAAGTCGGTAGAAAAAATAGAAAACAAGTTATTGTTAAGCTGGTTGTCAAACAGCTTTTCTGGTGATATCGTAAATTACCGTTCGGAGAAATTAAGTTTTGTCACGAAAGTTCCTTCCGCAGGGTAGTGCACTTGAACCGGTCCGGTCGATACTGTACATTGATGCTGTTAAAAGATCGTTTCGGTAATCTTCTCAGCTGACTACAGGATGAGTATTTTTGAGTTTTTAACGAATTCTAAGAATAATGTAATTTGTGTTCGTGAATCTTTGCATTTTTACATCTTTTTAATAATAGTAGATCTTTGAATTGGTTATTTTAAATGCGATGCAGTCTGTGCCGGTAATTTTAAAGTACGGATCATTGGCATGCTGTAAGTGATTATTAGCAAAAACTGAGAAATTGAAAGTGAACTTATCAAAAGAATTTCCGACGACCTTTTTACTATTTTACTGTTCTTCCGGGGCGTTAATAAGCACTATCTGAGGCTATCGCTTTCGTTTCGCGAACAGTAATAGTGAACAGATTTTCAGTGTTTTCTTCAAGGCATCGGAATTTTCGCAGTAAGTGGAACCGTAGTACAAAGTGTTAACAATTATATTTTTCTATTTCAGTGTGTGACCAGCGCCTATTAAACCAACTGAAGAACCTGTGCTTCATGGACAACAACAGTGCAAACTTATTCTTGTGCCACGCCAAGACATCAGAATGCATAAAAATAGAAATTGAATTTAAAAAGAAAATATGGTAATCGAGCTGTGCTTTGTGAAAGATGAAGTAAGCAGTGTGAATAAGACTAAATGTGACATTTTTGTGTTTTTTTCGGGAGCTACATCTACGGAAGGTTGGTGAAGCAAATTATACTATTTGAAACTTATAGCGCTTTTTTTCCCAGAATATCGATGAGCAAAACGCAAATAGTAGAAAAAATGCGAAGAAGAAAATACATTTGGTTGAACGTGCAAATATAGCAATATCTTGAACCTTTAGGTTTTTGGATTTCTGGTATCTTGGTTCATTCGGTTCTTAGATCTTCAAAATCTGTAGAATCTATGGATTCCTGAATCTTCAGACTGTTGGATCTTCGGAGTATTGGATCTTTCAAATCCTGGGGGTCTCTTAGGACGCTTGGATTCTGATATCTTTGAATTCTTGAATAGATCGATTCTTAGACCTTTGTATTCTTAAATTTTTCGAATGTTGAATTTTTGGATTTTTGGGTCCTTAGATTCTTGAATCTTTTAATTCTTAGATCGGATTCATGGATCTCTAAGGATGCTTGAAACTTTGAATCCTTAGACCTTTGGATTCTTTGATCTTTGTAATGTTGGATACTTGGTTCTCAGATCTTTGGATGTTTGGCTTGTTGAATTATTGGGCCTGTGGATTCAAGGATCGTTGTGTTCTTGGATCTTTCGTTTCTTCGATCGTGGATCTTTTGATTCCTGTCTCTTGGATCTGGCAGGACTTTTGACTTGTTGACTTCTTGAATATGGATTGTTCGATCTTTGAATTCGTGAATCTTTAGATTCTTATGTCTTTGTGCACTTGGATTTTTGTCTTAGATCTTTGGGTCTCAAAACATTTGAATTGTTTGATATTTGGATTATTGAGTGTCTGACATTGAATCAATTCTGGCTTAGGCCTTGAGAATTTCGAATATTTGGACAATTGGATCTCAGGTTTTCGGGGACTTCTGGATACATAGATTTTGTAAAATCTGGGTTCTCAGATTTTTGTCATCTTGGATTGTTGAATTTTTAGATTTTTAATATTCGGATTCTTTCATATGTGGATTCCTGGACATTGGAATTCTCAGATCTTTGGATTATAGATTCATGGGATCCTCGAATCCTTGAGTTCTTGGAGTTCAGATTTTGAATAATCTTGTATTCTTGGCACTTTATATTCTCTATTCTCGAATCTTTTAACTCGTGATTCCTTGGACTCATGGAGCTTTAGATTTTTCGATCTTTGAATTCTTAGATTTAATGAATTCTTGATTGTTGAATTGGATTACAACATGAGACCACACTCTGTAGTCATCAGTCTCTGACACTGAACCCCTGTCCCTTACCTCCTGGTAGTGTCACCTGGGACACGAGCAACCTCACTTAATACCAGGTATCCAACGTCGGTGGTATTTTTGATCGTACGCTGACTGGGAAAACAAGAATTCTTCATATTAGAAGCAACACGAAAAAGCGTCTATACCAGAGCGGACGGCTAAAGGAGAAATACAGTGTCACAATAAGATATCGCAATTCTGGCGATGCTGTATGCCGAGTAATGAAATAATATACCCGAAAAAGGTTGCTAGTTAAACAACTATAGCTAGAACAACGCCTACAGGATAATGAATGACGAACCCGATGTTGCAAAAATTGTAAAAAAATGAGTTCTGTGAGAAAGAGTGCCGAAAACATGACGTCTATTCCAGAGCGATGTCTCAACAGGATATCGAAATCATGGCAATTGATTTGAATGCATCGTGGCAATAGATCCATGAGATACAGTACAGCAACCCTATATGTTTGTGCCAAAAAGCGATAGACTAGACAAACAACGCTAGGAGTCGGATGCTTGCTGCGGCTATACATAAAAACAAGAAAAAATGTGGTGAGCTAATAGCAGCGGAGAAAATGTACCATCAGCGTAAGGAAGAAAATCACCTTTACACCAACGATCGAGAAAATAATATTTTAACAAATGGAACAGGAGTGGTTGACAGGTAGAAAAAGTACTTTCAATTGTTATTGAACGGACAAACGAATAGAGTTTGCAAAAATAGAATCAGGATTGAACATGAGAATGATAGAAAAACTGCAGATTCCCAAACGCTAAACAATTTGCGAAAAGTTTTTTTAATAGCAGAAAAAACCTAACACTTCTTGGATTTTAGATCAAGAATCAAGATGTCGGACTAATTGGTGGCTATGAAATGTTGATAAAGGATATCAGGAAATTTATTTCTAAAAACGTCCGATGTTTTACTAAAGTTTGCACTATTGCTTTCTTGTCTGTTTCGAGAAAACAAATTCGTGCCGACGAATTATTTTCGGTTTCAACCTCTACGAAATAAATGAAATGACCTTTTACCACGCGAACCGAACTTGAAATGCTCCAAACCCCGATCCTTCTCTTGCATCGAATCGGGAATCGATTTAATCCTTCCGGATCGTTGTGATTTAATGTTCAAATCTTGACCGGTATGAAAAGCACTGATCCCAAGCAATACAGATTCAGCGAACACCGGGTGAACGGCATCTTGGCCGCATGTGAATAAATATAAATAAATAAACTCATACGCGAAAAGCCACAGAATTTGCTGTCGCTGCTGCTGCTGCTGCAGGCCACTGAGAGAAGGAGTGAAAGAGCTTAAGAGGTACGATATTAATTCGTTTAGGACGGGAAAAATAAACAGAAGAACCAGTTTGTTTCTGCACTCATTTCACCTGCGACCGAACGCGGAGTGTGACGGACGGACAAACGAACGGACGGACGGACGGACAAACTAACTGACTGACACTGGCTGGTTGCTGGCATTCTGCAGTAGTAAAAGGCACTTAACATGAGGGCGCTGCTGCTGCTGCCGTTTGCAGGTTGCATTCTGCCGCGCCACCAGCCTACTACTTGATACCTCCTAGTGTGCAAATCGTTTGAAATGTTGACTGGAGTGACGTTTCAAGATTTAATATATTGTTCGCATTTTTATCATCTTTCGCCTGGCTTTAGACTTGTAATAAGCCTTCGTTTGAGTTCAGAATTTTTTTTTTTCTGTTGTGTTGTTTCTGTCGAAACGTGTGTGTGTCAGTGCGGCTGCGACACTGCGACTAAGTTGGAGAAGGTGTACCAGGAATGCCACTTGTTTCGCGATTCGTGTGACGGCAGTTGGAGGAAAACAGCACATGTTACTTGCATCGCAATCAGAACATGGTATATTTTATGGGAACTAAACACGTGTAAAACGTAGTTCGACTAGTCACTGCTGCTGCTGCTGCCGATACGCCGATTAGCCTTCGGAGAGAGACTGGTCGTCGGGGTAGTTCAGAGCTCATTCGAATTTTGTCGACCCACATCCCGAAGCTGGTGGTTTGCGAGGTGGATTGTGAAATCCAATGGTGACGGTTTGATAGCGATTTCGAATGTCAAATTATGCGGGTGATAAATCAAACGAGCGCACGCGGTGAGAGTTGCGCAAGAAAACCAGCGACCAGTCGACACCCACGAGATCCGGTGGCGGGAGATGAGCCATGACAGTTTGTGCGAAGCGATCTAACTTCGATAGCGATGATTGTGACGACGTGAAGACGACGTCGACGGAGATGATGATGATGATGATGGTGACCTAGAAAAAGACAGTGTTACCGGAACAATACGCCCTCGCTTCGTCGGGGTTTTCTTTGCCATGTAGGGTAAGACTCCTCCGCCCTTTCGGAAGAACGTGTTGGGTGATTGTATTTTTCTGATCTTGGAGGATGGTAAGAAGATAAGTCGAAATCCTAGCAAGTATGGAGTCATCTCGTGTCTCCAGAAGTATTTTCCTACTTCAATAAGAGTAATATCAATCAGGAATTATGTTCTTAACTTTTCTGGTAGTTCCATATGCATTTCATGGGATTTTATCTGGCACAAACACAACACCAGTCGATTCATGCAAAAGCTTTTAGTAAATTAGCACATAATAGAAATTGGAACCAGGCTAATACTTGAAGTTTTAAAAATGTACAAATTGCCTGCCAAACTGAATATTTTTTTCAAAGAAATCAATTTTTCTTCGCTATTCTGAAATGTACTCCTCCAAGACTCCTTTCTCAGCCATCGTCGCACTGAAATCTCATTCCTGAAAGCGAACCGC
Organism: Topomyia yanbarensis; assembly: GCF_030247195.1. Classification (NCBI taxonomy): domain Eukaryota; kingdom Metazoa; phylum Arthropoda; class Insecta; order Diptera; family Culicidae; genus Topomyia; species Topomyia yanbarensis. The sequence goes on from NC_080670.1 coordinate 31,918,646, forward strand.
TCAAAGCTCACTGCGAGGGGGATCGGTTTTCGACCCACTACTCGAGCATACTTCGTGAGCTCGCTTGCGCATCAAAGAGCTTACGGGCCACTCTTCGGCACATGATAATAAGCACGATAATTGTGTGATTTTTATTTGTCACATGTGCCCATTTGGTCACAGGTCGTTCCGCGCGTATTGTCCTAACCGTGACAAAAGCTGTCTCGAAATGTACAGCAGATAAATGGGTGTCACTTTGTGGCAGCCGGCGTGAGATTTGTTTCAATTGGTGTGAGCAAGCTAAGAAGTGGAGGTAGAGGGTGGTTGACAAACAATTATTTGAGATTATTACGAAATTGTTCATTCTTTTCGTTCCCAGAAACATGGTATCACCTGAAGTGAAAAAGTTTTGAGTGCTGGTTTGATCAGAATTCTATTATTCTTTGTTCACTTTTGTCCGCTCCAGAAGACTGATTCGAATAAAAAAATTCGGCAGATTTTTGAATGCTTACAAAAGTGAAGTTCGAGATTTGCGTATTAGCTCACAAATTTGTCTAGATTTAGAAGAAAAAAAACAACCATCGCTAGTTTAGTCCTGTCACTAAGATAGTGTCGGTTTCTGATGAGACGAACTCAAAACGCAAATTGCAGAACTAATTTAGCTATAGGTTTTGTGTTCTTCACGCGCAGAGATGGTATTAAACAATTTTCTTCTTAACGGAGAAAAACTAGTTTTTACCAAAATTGTTCTCTGAGGAGAAATAGAGCATAGTGCATCTTGCGTTGGCTTGCTAAGTCAAACCAATTGTTTCGATTTCATTAGTTCTCATCAGCTTAAAATGAGCTCCTTTTCTTGCGGGACATCACGCTTGCTTGACTAGGGACTTGCTCGGGAACACAAATTGTGTTTCCGTTTTTTTTTTTGAGCTAGTTTCAATCGGGCGCTAGCTTATTTCTGTCACTAAGTTAGTGTCGGATACTGATGAGACGAATTTGAAAGGCAAATTCCATAACTAATTTAACTATCGTAGCAAGCTGCTTCGCAACCCACGCATCACCAACCGAGGGAAAGAGATTCAAATGCACGCGAGCACGTTTCAAGCAACGAACCCACTTCCACAGCACTGCTGCTGCAAGGACAGAAGACCTAACCACCAGAAGCCTTTCATTCTAGCTAGCCTACAGCACCGTTTACAGGATGTTTGCTGCGTCAGACCCTTTAAGTTCGTAGCTGAAAAGCCAAGCTTATTTAGACGTCAGCAGCGCGAGGCATCAATCGTCTTTCAGCTCATTGTGCGGCGATTAACCGAATACGTGCGAGGGGCTTAGCCCTCCTCCCCCCCCCAACTGTCCAGTTAATTGTCGCTCTTGTTGGCCCCCTTTTTCGATCATTTGAATACCAGCAGACAGTGCTGCTCGAAAAGAATCGAGAAAGGTGGAATGAATTTATTTAGATTAATGGTCACGCTGCTGCTGCTGCTGGTACTCCCGTGCCAGCTGCCTACCCCGTGTTCGTTTCGTTCCGAAACCTTCTAAAGGGAAAGAAAGGAGGCATATCATAATGAAAAGATTATACATCTAAACACGTCCCGAAGATGATGACGACAACGTCGACTACGACGGCGAAGGAGGCGGAAAAAGAGGAATTATTAATAACTGTTAATAATACATTAACGTCAGGCCCCGGTGCCCGCAAGATTCAATGTTTGGACTGTTGAAAATATTTCCACTATCAGAGCTAAATGGGCTTTTAAACAATATTTAAATAACGACCGTTCTTCGTTAGAGCTGTCTCGGTCTACCGAGCGGGGAACTTACCTCACACAGGGTCCCGGAGTAACCGAGCGGACAGATGCACTTGAAGTTACCGATCAGATCGACACATTCGCCCCCGTTGCGGCACGGAAAGTTCACACACTCGTTGATATCGGTGCTGCAGTCACGACCTGTCGAGAAGAGAGGAGGGAAAAAGGCGAGACACAAATTAGTCTTCGATTAGTTCAATTGTCCCAGGGCGCGGGCGGGGATAGGCAATTCCCAACCGATCCATCCAAGTAATCGCGTGATCATCTTTTCTGACGACCCTATTAGGAACGTTTTACTACTCAACACACAGCTGACGGCACGAGTCTCGGGGGGTCCAAGGGAGTCGTGCGTGAACCCATTTCTCGCTTCAAGCTGGAAAGACGCCAATCACGAACCCCACGGCTCCCCCTCCCAAGCTTTGATTAATCGAGCGAGTCCGATTGGCTCGGCAGGGTAGCTACCGCACACGAAATAACTTACCCGTATAACCTGCCGCGCAGGCACAGTGGTAATCGTTGACCAGGTCGATACAGGTGGCCCCGTTTTTGCACCTGCCCACGCAGTCGTCCATATTTTGTGCACACGTTGGACCACCCCAGCCCTCCAGACAGCTGCACTGGAAAGAACCGGGGAAATTTCGGCAGGATTCCGCGTTGATGCACGGGCCCAATCCGGACGCTACGTTCGTTTCGCACTCGTCGACATCTGAAGGGTTAAGGGGGAGAAAATAAAATTATTACCATTGATCCAAAACGAAAAATAACCCGAAACTTACCGATATTGCACGTCTCGCCCGTCCACTGGGGTGGACACTCGCAGCGAAATCTGCCGACCATGTCGATGCAGGTGCCACCATTCTGGCACGGACCCTCGGCACATTCGTCAATGTCTGCAAGCGAGAAAAATACCAATCGAATCACTGTGTGGGCCAGAGGCTGTTTTGGGGTTATCGAGGGCCCCACCTGAACTAAACGGATAATTTTGTGTCGAACGGGAGGGGAATTTAACTGAAAAGCTTATTGGTTCGCCATGGTCATCAATTTCGTTGTGGTTCTACCGAACGGTTGATCATTCTTTTGTTTGGTGCGCGAGAAGTAGCGAAAAAGTGTTAAGGCGGTTAAATCTAGGCTTACTGCGATAGGATTATCGGATCATTGGGTAGAGGTGTGGTGAGAGTTAATTAGGCGAATAAATTTGTATTGAAGAGTTGATCCCGTAATCAGATTCATCAAGGTTGAAAGGCTTGGAGAGCATATTGGCGGCTACACAATGGCACACAATTTTTTTTACGAAATTTGCAATATTTGTTACAATGAGCATAAAACTACGATTTACGGGTCGCTGATTACGATTCTGATGTCAGAATAAGAACCAGTGACCCCGAAAACACCCTTGTAAGACGTTTTAGGCCAATATAAATATAAATAAGATTTAGCCAAGCACAGTCGCCATATTGGATCCGCTACTTTGAATTTTACATTTACCTATCCGTCTTTCAATTTCATTGCTTTCGTTTCTCTTAGTCTCAAATTTGCCGAAAATAGCCAACAAAATCGATACAGTAGAACCTTGCGGCAATTAAAACATAGTAACAATTTTACATTTTCGACATCAGAATCAGAATCATCGACCCCGAAACCTCCCTTGTAAGACTTTTTAGGTCAATATTGAAAAAAAAACAAAATTTAGCCAGGCATAGTCGCCATATTGGATCCGCCATTTTGAATTTTACATTTTCGACATCAGAATCAGCGACCCCGAAAATCTATATAAGCCTAAAAATAACAGTATTGACATTGATAAAAATTCGCGTCGCAAAGCGTTAACGTTGAGATTTTCATTACAGAAGGACTCCGCGATACAACTTAAACTCATTTTTCATACGATTACAATTCTCACTGATACGTCGCACAGTGAAAAAAAAATGGACTTTAGTCGCGACTTTTTTAGAAAAGGCTGAATCACGTTTACCAGGGAAGGTGTTTTTCATGTAAAAGGAATTTATGAAACCTGATTGCTAGAACTTAGAACGACCGCACGGTGTGATGTCGTGCTCTTTTTGCCCCAAACTCCCCTTTCGTTTGAGTTTATGTTCAAGACTGAATACACATCTTGGAAGTAAGTTGTATACGGCTGACCAAAATTAGTATTCCTTATGTAAAAAAGCCCAGATAATCGATTGAAGACAATTAGATTAATCTCTCGAAACGTATACATACTTTTACCCCAATTCTTCGCTGAAGTAAAGTTAATAGAAATTAATCCTGGCTTTATATTTCGGTTAAAGGCCATATGCGGCTACTCAAAAGAAATTATTCTTATATTTAAAAATCCCGGTGTACGTTTGAGCATAGTTAGAACGACCGCTCGAAACGTATGTACCCGTTTTACCCCAATTCCTTCCATCACTTTAGTATAAAGTTAGACCTGGCTCTACATTTCAGAAAGAAGCTGAATGCGGCAGATCAAAAGTAGTATTTCTTATGCAAAAATATCTGAGGAATGAATTGAAGATAGTTAGAATGACAGCACGAAACGTGTGTACCCGTTTTACCCCAACTCTTCTCATATCTCATCTTAAGTGTGAAGTTAAACCTGGCTGTGCTTCTCAGAAAGAGGCTGACTGGGGCTGATTAAAATTAGTAATTCTTATGTAAAATAATCCGAGAAATCAATTAAAGATAGATAGGTGGACCACTCGAAGCGTTTATATCCGGTTTACCCCAATTCTACACATATTTCAAGTATAGAAATATACCTTTCTCCACATTTCAGAAAGACGCTGAAGGTGACTGTTCAAAAGCAATTTTTATGTTAAATAATCCAGGAAATCGATTGAAGATAGTTGAAATGACCGAATGAATAACCTGTACCCGTTTTACCTCAAATTCCTCCCTTAATTCAAATGGGAAGATAAACCTGAATGCACTTCTCGGAACGAGGAAAAATGCGGCTGATGGAAAGTAGTTATTCGTATGTACAAAATTCCGAGGAATCGATTGGATATAGTTAGAATGAGCGCCCGGAACGTGTATACCCGTTTTACCCCGATTGTTCTTATAAATAAAGCGTTAAGCTAATCCTGGCTATGCTTCTCGGAAAGAGGCTAAATTCGGCTGATGAAAAGTAGTACTTCTTATGCAGAATAATCTGTAAAATCGTTAAAAGTAAGTAAAAATAATCGCACGAAACGTTTGTATCCATTTTACCCCAATTCTTAACATAATACAAGTGGGGAGCTATACCTTACTCAACATTGCAGAAAAAAGATTAAAGTGGCTGATGAAAAGGAGTAATTCTAATGTATAAAAATTCAGGGCACGTTTCGTACGGTCTGTAACCGATTTTTCGGGTTTTCATAAATAAGATTTATTACTTTTGATATGTCGCATTCAGCTTTTTTCATTAAATGCTGACTTCCCAAATGAACATCGTACACAATGTTCGCTCCAGTTCTGTGCTCATATTAAACTCACACTTCGTGTACGAACTCAAACACGCTATTTTGTACCAAAACACGTGCACATGTTCACCTGCACAACCGAACCCCATGTACGTACACGGTGTGCGTACACATAGGTTCGTGGCACCTGTTTTCTCTTTCTCACTCATCATCACTAGCGTTGACTCTTTTCGTTTTGTACGAATCATTCTCGTGTACGCACCCGGTGTACGCACACGGATGTACATACTAGAGTTTGTACATCGTTCGCTTGGGTTCGATGTTCGAGGCGAACGTATACATCGAGATGAAGCATGTTTGCAGTTGAACGAGCGCGCGAAATTTTGCGCACAGGTGCGAACTTGTCGATGTTCATGGGAATTCTGCTTAAAACTTGAGTTTTGAGAACTGGGGTAAAACGGATACACATGTTTCGTACAGTCGTTTTATTTATCTTCAGCCGATTCCCCGGACTGCTTTATACGAGAATTAATACATTTGATCAGTCGCATTCAGCCACTTTCTAAAATGAAGGACCAGATTTCACTTCACACTTGAGTTATGAGAAGAATTGGGGAAAAACGAATGCACAACTTTCGTGTGCTCCTTCTAACTAACCTCAATTGATTCCCCGAACTTTTTTTACATAATAATAACTACTTTTTATGGGCCGTATTCGACCTCTTCTAAAAGTAAAATCTGATTTACCTTTAATTTTGATTTATAGGAAGAATACGGGATAAACCAGGTTCGCACATTTCATGCGACCATTATGACTATCTGCAATCGATTCCTAGGATATTTACATAAGCAATACAACTATTGACCAACTGCATGTAGACTCCTTCCAAAATATATTGCCATGTTTAATTTTCCTCTTGAGTTTGGGTAAAAAATGGGGTAAAACGGGTTCACACGTTCCGTGAAGTTGTTCTATCTATCTTCACTCGTTTCATTGGACTTTTTTGCATAAGAAACACTACTTCTGATCAGCGACATAAGGCCTGCGTCCGAGGTTTTGAGTAAAGTTAAACTAAAAACCCAACATTTTGGGGAGAATTGGGGTAAAACGGATTAAATCGTTTTACGCAGACAATCCTACTATCTTCTATGGAATTTTTGAACATTTTTGCATAAGAAACACTAGCTATGGTAGCCCGCATTCAGTTTTCTTCCAAGTTATATAGCCGGTAATAAAAATAAACACTAAAAAGGGGAATTTTGGGCAAAACAAGCATGATAGCGTACTTTGCGGTCATTTTTAATACACGCAAATTATTCCCCAGACATTTTTACATGAGGAGTATATATTTTCGATAAACGCTCTTTAATTAAAGGCGCGTTTTTGATACTTTTTCCCACTGTGCCTTGGTTGTCTTCGGAATTCGTCGGTATGCAATCCATTACACCTCAACAAACAAATATCATTTATCACGTCTCACCTAACTAACTGACTGACAGCCGCTTTGAGTCGTGATTGTCAATCGTTCAGCAGCTTTCGGACTGATTTCAATAGCTGTGAGCTAATTACTCTGTGCCTTCCTGCTTCCAAGTGTTCCCGGAATCTTCCTCCGCCACCTTTAGCTTCCTTAGCTAGCTTCAACAACGGCAGTGTAGCCCCTTCAATTTCACCCAATCCCCTCTCTCCCCTTTCAACCCCTACACGGTTCGATTAGATTTGGTCGGTTGTGAAAGAAAGTTCACAATTATCTCTCGTTTTGGCTTTCTCCATCCTCGTAGCTAATCACGTTCGGAACGCAGCACAGCAACCAAAGAGAGGGGTAAAAAAAAATACGACGAATCTACAGCCCGCCAAACCAAGTAAGCCGTGAAATCTCTAATAAATCCACTTTATTCTTCCCCTCCATTCTTCCCCTATTGTACTTGGACTCTACAGAGCAAAATACGGGGAAAAGAAAATGTTCGTTTCTTTAAAGAATTTATCTACGGTTCTGCCTACTCATCTCCTCACTCTTCTGGGGGCCCCCAGTTCGCGGACACCAGAGGAAGTCAGTAATGTTTAAACAATAATCAAAAACGATTAAATAATAAGCGTGTGTGCCTTGAAAGTTGATGGCTCCGTCACGGCCGCCTACCACATCCTCCGCTCCTTCTGGTCCATTCTTCGTTCAATTTAGTGGAATAATTAGCCTGCCCATGCGAACCCCCTAACCCTCCCCCGGACAGTGCCCCTCAAGGTGGACAAAACCAATACTCACTTATCTCGCAGGTCGGTCCGGTCCATCCGGGCGCACATGTACAAACGAAATCCTTCAGCGGCTGCGGATGCGAAATGTGTTTCAGTGTTTCCTTGGATTCGCTTGCTGCTCCTGATCCCGCTCCTCCTCCGCCTTCGACACCTCCGTTAGCGGTCCCGGAAAGAGCCGCTATAGCTGCCGCCCCCTGACTGGCACTATTACCACCACTGTTGCTACCACTAATACTGCTACTACTACTACTACTCCTCCCGTACGGTTTCCCCATCGAACTCATCCCTCGCATACCACGCCGGACGATGATGGACGGAGCTGTGCTAGAGTCCAACTTGTCCTGTCCGTCACCGCGGCCACCGTAGCTACCGATCAGTGCACAGGTACCGCCATTCTTACACGGTTGAGGGGCACACGGGTGTTCGACGATTTCACAGCGCGTCCCGGACAACCCATCCGCACAGGTGCACCGATATTGGTCCGGAGCTGTGTTCTCGCAGGTTCCACCGTGCATGCAGGGTTCATGGGTGCCGCAGTAGTTGAGATCTGTGAAAATCGGAAAAGAAACGAAAGAGTGAGATAAAAAACGCCAACAGTTGGTTAATGGGTGGAAAGACACTTGTTCGAATTGTGCCGGAGGAAAAAGTGCTGAAATAAAAAAAAACTAGTTATTCTTCCGGCCGGCACGCGATTAAACGAAAACAAGTGCGATTATGATTAGTGCTATCATGCGGTGAAGAGTGCTTCGCCGGAAGAAGAACCCTTCAGATTCCCATCTGTGTGTAAGCGACGGGGGAAAATAGCCGCTCCGGGACTTTGGTTAATTTTGTGTTCTATTCATACGCGTGCTGAGCGCACCGCACACACCCCCTTCGGTAGTTTTGCTGCTGCGAACCCTAATTGAATTAGGACACAGACATATGCGTGTAATAACAGAGTGTGGAAGTTGGCTGTGGGCGCAACTGTTGTTTCCGTTCTGTTTCTTTTGCTTGGGAAAGCGTGCGAAAAAAAATTTCTATCAGGTCTGGAGTTGGTAGTGGGTGCAGCCAAACTGATTGCCATAAAAAAGACGATGTTGTTCTAAGACTGACCGCAGATAAGGCAGCAGTTCATTTGGCACTTGGCCGAAAGGGGCTATTGGCCGAATAGGTCACTTGGCCGAATGCAGATTGGCCGAACGGGCCGTTTGGCCAAAGGACATTTTGCCAGATGCCACTGGGTAAACTGGTATTGGCTCAAGAGTTATTTGGCCGAAATGTCCATTCTATTTGACTGAATAACCGTAATAGAGTATGTATTTCTCGAATTAGTATGTATAGACCTAATAAGTAATGAATGTTATTCGTTTCTCTTAAATTGAATACTGTTTATTTATTCTTGTATTTACAATATTTGTTATTCTTGGTCTAAACATTCTGTGGATGTTTTCCTCCTTTATTTGTCTACAGGAAAGTTGAGCAATATTATAAATTAATTACTATAATTTATAAATTACTTTCTAAATTTTTGATTTTAATTTTTGTTTTAAAATTATAATTTTTAATTGTAAGTTATAATTTTTAACATTTAAAAATTTTAAATTTAATTTTTTGTTCAAAATTTTTGATTCTTAACCCTCCAGCACTCGTGCCGTTGTATTCGGTGCAACACCTTCAGAAACTAGCGAAAATTTCTTTCAGCATCAGCGGCTGCTCATTTGGGGAGCCATTCGTGCGAGTGCCGGAGGGTTAATATTCATATTTTTTTTACTTTTTAACGACATTCAATTAGCTAGAGATTACTGAGTAGGGAAAGCTGTGAAAATTTAGAGCCATAGTGCTCAAGTGAGAGCAAGGATGTGAAATATACAGATCAGAAAACTAGAAATGACAGGGTCATTAGAAACAGGCTTAAATCTTATGGACTAATCTTTTGTCTTCTGCTAGCAGGAGTCGAGCTTCGGCAGCTTTATTACCAATTGCTTAATATTTATATTCCATATCTTTTAATTTTAATAAATTTTGGAATTTTAGATCCGAAATTTGGAGTTTTTATTCTTGAATGTTCAACTTTTTAATTTTTAATGCAGCGAAGAACCATTTTTATCAGCCCCTTTGTTTATTTTGGGCTGACTAAATGTGGATACAGTGATGACGCGTTTTTATCAGCCCCTTGGCGAATTTTAAGCCGATAAAACAGGGACATTGATAAAATCGGGACATATATTTTTCTGTCTTTTTAATAAACTGAAGCTATTAAAATATTCTTCTTTGGTCCTTAGATATAGCCTCGCAACCTTTTCTAATGATTTACTTCAAGTTCCCCTTAAGGGGGTCTGAAAGCGCGAAATTAAAAAAAAAAAATATTATTTTTATGATTACATTTTTCGGTTCTCTAAGATACGAAATATATGCCCAAGAAAGGATCTACTCGAATTCAACTTGGTTCGTCTGCTAGAGCCAATAAAACTACCAACTTTCAATTTTCATATGAAGCTGATAATATCGGGTCAAAAAGCTGATAAAATCGGGTCTCCTCTGTATTGATAAAATCCGGACACTTTTTTTTCTTTTTTTTTAATTAATTGAAGCTGTTTAAATATTCTTCTATAGTTTCTAGATGTAACCCTATAACGCTTTTTGATTATTTGGTATAAATTTAACTTAAGGTATTACTACAGTGCAAAATGAAAAAAAATGATTTTTTTACTTTTGCATCTTCAAGACGTGAAAAATATGCTCCAGATAGGGTTTACTCAAATTCGGCTCATCTGCTAGAGCTCATAAAATTTTGTTCCATATGAGGCTGAAAAAATCTGTTTAAAAGTTAATCAAATTGGGTCTTAACCTTATTGAATTTTAAATTTCCAATGTTTGATTTGCATTCTAAATTTTAAATTTTCAATTTGTAATTTTCTATTTTTAATTCTTAATTGTTATTTTTTTTATTTTTATTTCTAAATGTAAATTGTTGATTTTTAATTTTTAATTCGTAATTTTTAATTTTCAACTTTAATTTTAAATTTATATTCTAAATTTAACTTTTTTATCTTTTTTTTATTTTCAATTTTTAAAATTTAATTTTTAATTCTTAATTTTTTATTTTTTTATTTTCAATTGTCAATTCCATATCAACATTTGAATAGGGCTAATAAGTTTTGTAAACAAATTTTTGTTTTGCTGATTTCTCCTAATTTGTTATCATTTCAACACAGAAAACATTTAAAATTGATTCTACCAAGGATATAGATGTTGATTCATGTGTATTTTTCATGAAATTCAACTCGGTAGCGGAATAATGAGCGAAATAAGTATGTTTACAAAAGTCTCATTAGCCCTTTTGAAAAATTACTATTGAATTGTCAATTGTTAATTTTCAATTTTCAATTGTCAATGGTCAATTGTCAATTTTTAATTTAAAATTTTTAATTTTCAATATTTTTTTTGAATGCTTAATTTTTAATTCTTAATGTATGCATTATACATTTTGTACTGTGTATAAGTAACAAAGTGGCAGGTAATTACTTGATTTGTCGATAGCTACAGGGGAGATTTTTAGCTCGTGTCCTGGGTGAAATGAGAAGGTAGATTGATTTTTTTATTTGCTCCTTGTTACTTTTTATTTTATATTTCACTTACCTTTACTTTTTATGTTTTACCTTCAACTTGTTACTTTTGCTTTTTATTGTGTACCTTTTATTTTTAACTTATTAGCTTGTACTTATAGTTTTTTCTTTTCAATTTTGAGTTTTTACTTCTTACTTTTTATATTTTTTTTGTTATTTGTCTCATTAAGTAAACAAGCTACACCTAACAAGTAAAATAAGGAGAAAAATGTTTTTACTTGATAGCTCGTTTACCTGTGACTTGTTGCTTGTTACTTTATTACTTCTTTATATTTTGATTGTAGAGGTTTTAACCTTAGGATCATTCGCCTCTTTTCGGGTTAGAGAATTCTCTTTTGGAAGAATCTCCGACCCTATGTGCGGGGTTGGGAATCGAACCCAGGTAAGCTACGTACAAGGCAATTGATTTACCAACTACACTATGCCCGCCCCCTGCTTGTTACTTTGTTATTCATTACTTGTTACTCATAACTTGTTACTTGTTATTTGTGACTTGTTACTCGGATGTTATTTGTTACTTGGTGCTTGTTACCTGTTATTTGTTACGCGTTGTTACTTTTTATTTTTTATTTGTTTTTTAGTACTTGTCACCTGTTAGTAGTTATTGGTTACTTTTTACCGTTTATTTTACACTTTTTATTATTTATTTTACCTTGTTACATTTAGTTTCCATGTTTTACTATTCGTCAATTTTAAGTCGTTTTTTCCATTGCCCAATTAAAAAATACTTTGTTTTTTTTCAATTAACTGTTTTACTTTTTATTTAGCAAAATGTACTTATTGTTTTTCTAATTTCTTTTCGGCTAACATTTTTTTTTTCTGATTTACTGTTTTGTTTTTTTTTTTATTTTCGTTTAGCTACTTAGTTTTTCATTTTATTGTATCGCTTTTTTCCATTTTGATATTTTACTGTTTTAATGATTATCTGTTCTACTATTTTTTATGTCCATTCCACTATGTTACTGTTTAACTGTTTTTATTTATTTTTTGTTTTACTGCTTTGCTGCTGTAGTTGTATTTACCAATTTATTGTTGTATCAGTTAACGCGTTTACTATTTTATCCTTTCTATTTTACTGTTTAGCTGTGCTGGGTTTTACATTTTATGTTGTGCATTTACTGCTTGAAGAAGCTTTATTCACTACCTCACCTGTACATCTGCTCATTTGTTTTACTTTCTTCCTATCTCACAATTTCATTAACCACTTCATAAGTTGAAGTTTTTCCCGAAGGGCATCCAATTAACCCCGAACCCAGGCAAAGCAACCCTCATCTTCGCGATCGCATTAAATTTCACCGGATGTTCCCAACCATATCGGATCAAATTCGAACCAGCTTGCAATAATTACAATCAAAACAGCCCCACCTAATGGGGGGAACACGTTAAACTGACTTGCGGTAATAATGGCTGACTGACTGACTGATTCCATTAAGTTGCATAAGGTCGCCGTCCGTCGAACGAATGAAAAGAAAAGCGATCAATCGATACAAATCTTCCGTTGTGTTTTCGTATAAGCTTTTATATTATTTTGATTGCTATAAAAGGTACGCGATGAATTTTAACGTTTATCGTTTTTCGTTCGGTGATCGATTGCATCGCTGCAGACAGACATAGTAGCGTTAAAAAAACGGAAACGATCTAGCCCTCTAACCCAAAAGTCATAAACGAAAGCGCGTACTGACAGGCGCAAGGGAACAGAGGATGGGATCGGTTACACTTGTGCCTAGCGTAGATCCTGTGCGTTCTGACGCGACAGAAATAATGGCAATAAAAGGATTGTGACAGATGAAATGCGGGCGCTTGGTTGAGATTTATACACCTTGTAATTGATACAGGAACGGAAAAAAGCAGCAGGCGGTGACCCTCGGTTGACATGCTGACGAACACAGAACACAAAAGGTAGTTGGAATATGTAGGGTTAAGTCTCCCCCTATGTTCTTTTGTGCAGTCATCAAGGGCTGAGAGAATTATTCTTCTATATTTTATTCCCCCTTCGTTCAACTTAATGTGTTACAAAATCGGTTTATCGTTCCTTTCACCACTAGTTGGGTTGGACTTTATACCATCGAAAAATAAAAAAACAACAGTTAACCGAATGGTAATTGCTAAATGAACCGATTCATTGCGAAAGTAAAATTACCCGAATGCAAAACCGCTCAATTTCGTTCGGACTTTTCTTTTTCCTCGTTTGTGTGCTGTTCGATTGTCCATGATTGTGCGTTTATAATTGCCACACGCATGCTGCAACAGCGCCGCCTAGCGGGATTTTTATAGCCACCCATCAGCAGCCGTATCAAATCGGACCACAGAGCGGCCCGGCGGCATCCAAGCCAAATTGATCCAATTTTTTCTTAACTTAATGAGTTTGCGATTAATAAATTATGCAGACAGGTAAACGCGAACCGCGAGTGAAAGAGAAAAGAGGAAAAGTGAATGCAGCAAACGACGAGCCACAGCAGACGTGCGCATAACAGTCAAGCCAAGAAAACTGTAGTTTATCTTTTAATTATGCCAAAATTGAATCTGATTAATTTGCGAGTTAATTAGTAATCGGCTTTTGTTTGGCGCTGTTGCTCAATTAGGTTGACATTTACGACTGTTGGCAGTGGACTTACCTTGATCGCACAGGATTCCTCCCCAGTTGGTATCACAGATGCACTGCCAGGCGCTGCCGTTACAGTAACCATGGCGACAGCCCGGATAGACCATGCACTCGTTACAAAGTGGCCCCCGCCAACCGGGGCGACATCTGGAAGAAACAAAAAAAAAACAGAGACGAAATTAGAGACTGGTGGGTTGCTCAATAATTTTTTGTTTTTTTTTCCAGTCGGCGTTGGTCGAACTCGAATGAGTCAAGTGTTTGTACGGCGGCGGCGCGATCGCGGTAGGGTCTAATGAGTGACAAGGTGAAGCACTCATGTGTCGGTTTTGGTCAGATGCCTACGGTAAACAATCGAAGCCGCGACATTTGTCTGGCGGTGTTTTGGGGTCCACGAGGAGACTTCTGTTTGCTTATCCGCGAGCATTATAACCAACAAGGCTGAATAGTTTTTTTGGTGAAGGAAATCGAATATTGGAATTTCGTTTGTGGTGTCTGCTCGGGTGCAACGCAACAAGTTGGTACATTTCTGTTTGTGATTTCTGTTAACTCCTCCTTTGCTTGTTAATTAGAGTGGAGATATTTTCTTTTGCCAAAGTTCAAAGTTTTATTCAAATTAGGCAGGCCATTGATTTATCGCGATGCTACGGAAGCGACCAATTCCTACCGTCGCAGTCTGACGATGCAAGGAATGCACGGCGGCTAGGTATGACAAAAAGCAGAATCAATTTTTCGTAGCGTGGGAAGAATTTATTCAAATTTCAGCATTCTTCGTACGATGCCATAACACACACACTGCTGAAGAAAGATAGAGAGAAGTCAAGGCGGCCCGCACTAAAACAAAGAAGAACGTTCAAACCGCGTTCTATTGTTTACCAAGCCTAGTCAAGCTGTCAGGCGTGTACAAGGCAGTATAAAACTCGGGGGGTGCCAGCCCATTTTACCGGCAAACAAAAGAACGCCGAACGCCGTTTTGAGCGGTAATGACTCGTCAAATATTGACCGATCATAGCAAGCATCGACATCGGCAGCGGCTTCAACCAAACGGTCGCCTCTTAGATTTGTTTTGATACGATTCAGGATTCCACGAGGGCCATTAAAATTAAACTCGTGACAACGCGGCAAATGTCAAACCGAACACTGTTGGAGTTGTAGTGATTTGATTAGGTGACAAAAAGGGAAAGGAAAATCGAACGCTGTGCTGTGTGATGCATTCGCCTAACCGAAGATCGGACAGGTCGATAGTGATTAACGAAACACACGAACAAAACCAATTGACCTATTTCGGAACCGAAGCCTATCTATGAACAATGATTCCGCGGGCTAACCACGCAGATGGAAGAAAGAATCAGCCTAAAAAAGAAAGCAATAACCAAACACAAACAACAGAGTTTCTTGTGTTTGTTTTTTTTTCTTTTTCACTGGCTATCGCCGCGCGACGTTGGGGACTCGCTCTCCACGTTCGATGCGCTGAACGTGAAACAGCTTCTCTTTCTTCTGTCCTCGATTTGCTTTGTTCGACCTGCGCGAACAGGCAGTCAGAGATTTATTGCAGAATTAAATTTTTTAACAATGTTTTACTTGTTCAATTATGTATGATTAAGTGTTTATTTATTATTAATTCTACCTTGTCCTCTCACTGTGTCTCCGATTCAAACCCTGTGGTACACACGAGGAAAGCTACAACGCTAGAGATCCGATCTTCTCTTTTTTCTACTATTTTGACGACAAGTAGGCGACTTCGTTACGAAGGCAGCGAAATGGTAGTAATTTGATGACAATTTGATAAACCATAAATTTATTTCACAATTGTTAGAGCTTATTGTGTTGCTGCCCAGATAAGACGAGCGAAGACGCGAGTGATTTATTGTCACTGCTCTGCCTTAGCGCACAGTGGTGACCCTTTTGTGTTTTGTCGAATGTCATGTTGAATGTCAAAACGAGTTGGAATTTGTCAACCTCGCATTCTACTGACAGCACAACTTGCTTCCAACCAGCAGCCCCTACCCTGTAGGTCAGTAGGTTTTTACCACTTCTGAAACTGCGATAACACTCACATTGTTTCCAACTTTCAAAAGGGTCCCACTTTTTGTTTGGCTATTTGTGTTTACCTGTTTGCCTTTAACGAACAAAACTCGACGAGATAGCTTATTTTTGTTTTCGGTTGTTGGTGGAAGACGAGATTTCAAAACAAATATGTTTAACTTAGCGGCTTCAAGGGGGGAGGTAGCCATCCGCTGGAAAAGTGCGTTTCTGTTTGCATGATTAATAATGATTATTCCGCAGCGGTCAAGTGTCATCGATCTGTCGAAAATCGACCAAACCCTAGCCATTGATGGAGCTGAAGCAGGCAACGGAAAAGCCGGTCGGTGCAAATTCCACGCGGGATCCGAAGCAACTAATTGAAAATTAATAGTGAATTACAAAGGGGTAATCAAATCTATTATAGATAGAAACTTGTGTTTCATCGTATATTTTCACGTATCTTTAGCAGGTATGTTCGAAGCGGACGGAAGAAAGTGGTAAGTGACCGGTGGAAGGCCAGCCAAAAAACAGGTTCTACCGGATTTTTTCGTTCTCGTTGCCGCCGAAACCGGGATGAACTCACCAAAAATAACAACAAGAGTGTGAGAAGCACGGTCTTCAAAATCAAAGTAATAGCAATAGAACCTGAAAAGAAAAAACACAACGATAATGACCTTAACTAATAATAAACTCGGGAGGGCCACGGCGCGGCAACTCCCGTGTCTGTGTGTAGAAATAGATTCAAGGAAGAAGACTTCGACGTGGTGTTATGCTGTTGTGGGGGAACCAGACGCACACGGTTACAACGGGCGGTAAGTAAGAGAGCTTCTTTTCAGAACGAATTAAATTGAAACAATGTTATGGTAGGCTTGGGTCCGGTGGAACTGATGGCTTTCTTCAGAGTGGTTGGGACGTGTCAGAATCTAGCCAATTTAGCAATTAATTCTTTTCCATTGATTTCCAACGCCGTTGCTGCGCACGAATTCATCTTCCCTGGTAGATCGACACAGTGAATGAATAATGTAGCTTGACCCGGGACAGTCTATGCAAATCAGGCGTGAAACCGGACAGGACTAGGGATCAAAACAAAAGAAAAGCATGCTACGATCGAAGTATGTCGGGTTAAATGGAACCAACCGTGCAAGTTTTCCACAGCTCATTAATTCGCTGCAAAACATAGTAACTAGGCAAATGGCCTACTAAGATAGTGGTGGTTAACAACGACAGCTTGCCAACGAAAGGGAAGAATTCTTCAACAGACAATTAAAATAGTTATTGTCGGGTCTTTCAACAAGCACCATTAGCCGTTAGTGTGGGCAAAGAGGAGAAACCGTTTG
Source organism: Topomyia yanbarensis (assembly GCF_030247195.1). NCBI lineage: Eukaryota > Metazoa > Arthropoda > Insecta > Diptera > Culicidae > Topomyia > Topomyia yanbarensis. The sequence goes on from NC_080670.1 coordinate 31,935,648, forward strand.
CGAAAGCGTGTCATTTATCATCCATGGATGCTGATGAAACGTTTATTCAAGACAAAGTTGAATTTCGCTTCTACAATTAGCTTCATTCACATGACCTCCGCAGTGCGCCGGATCGCCCAGAATCGAACACGAGGTGTCGCCATAAGTCACCTCACCTTTTTTCTGCAACACTTACTGCCACCGAGCCGAGTTCAAAAACAGCATCAGGAGCCAGTCCAGATAAAATAATTAAGGTATTTCGCTTGTTTGTGCCTGTAACACGATCAATTTTCCCGCTTCCTGCAGTGGTATTAAGAGCCAATTCCGAAACCGTGTCCCGTTCGGGAAGAGGAGACCCCGGGGTGATTCCGACGGACCGATATTGTAGCCTATTTGGTGTTTCTTTTAATTAACTGCGTGATTTTAATTGTGACTACTTTTTCTCTGCCCCGTCCTTTGCGCTCTCGGAGCAGGCGAGGCGGGAGATTGCAATTTAGCGATTGGACCCCAGACCACAGAATGCCACGTTGCCATACGAAGAATCGACCATCGCAACGGTAAGGAAAGCAACACGGTCGTACAATGAGGTGAACAAATGAAATATGGTTGTTGCAACCCGATTTCTGTGTTTTGTGTTTCGGTTTCAATTGAAGCCAGGGACGGTCTAGTGAGAGGCATGCCACCATCCAACCTACCAACGGTAGGCAATTTAAATTTTCCGATTAATTAAGATTCTATACAAAATGTTGTTCCGTTGTCTTGTCCCGGGAGGGATCGAAGGATCTCGGGGATGAGGCACAGTCCGGAAATCAAAGGCTTGTTTTTTCAGCTTCTGGAGCAAAGTTCACAACTGGTCAGAAGTTTAAAGCATCACTAAAAACGTGAGGCTGAAAAGGGAAGCGTTCGACGACTGCCTAACTGTTTCTAATGGTGTGGCGTCTCGTAGGCTGCATAATAGTACAAGGCTTTACGATTTGCGATGGATTTCATCTGTTACCCCCTGGCCGAGTTAGAATAGTTATCTTCGAATGACACTGGACCTGGCTGTCCAGTTTCTAAAGAAACTAAACTTTTCCCATCACAGTTAGCTATCAATCAGTGAAGATTATAACCGGCCTCAAACATGGTCGCATAGCAGTACACACCTTGATTGACACGTTTCGTGGATCTTAATCTGAGCGCCATCTGTGAAGCCATGAGCATTCAGGTGTCAAATGTAGCGGTGTAAAGCTGATTGCTCCCGATGGAGCACCGCGTCATAGTGACACTCTGTCCATCCTAAGGGGCAAACCTCTTATCCCAGGTAGCTAATGAACTCGAAATAGTTCGAATTTTCAATTCATTAAATTAATTAATTACGTCGTAAAAGGACTGCGCCCGCACGCCTGTGAAGGAGTGATGGCTGCGTGCTTTTGATTTATGGGAAGCGATAATTATGATGCTTGCGATCCTAGTTTTGCGACCGCGCGCGACGGCCCCCAAGACGTGGACATACACAGAAGCCCGGGAGATTGTGATCTCACGTGTGCGCTGATTGGTCGGACGAATGGACGTAATCATGTCGTTTTAGACGGCCATTGCTTACTCACTAAATTAAGAGTCCAACCGCGAATGGTGCTCTGCAAAGTGACAGCTCCAATGCTGCTTAGCGGGATGTCAATTAAGAAGTTGAAATTGGAGCAGCTGAGAACTGCTACTGAAGCTACTCATCTATTTGGTCTGGAACTGGTTCAATCAACCGGAGATTCGATTGACACCGCTTAAATTGATTGATCGTAATCTTTCCCGGTGTTTTAAAACCCCTCGACCAAATTCCAATCAAACTTTCACACCTTTACGATCCGAGTAGGCGTCCTTGGCGAGCGTTGCTGCACTGGGTGCACGGACGGACTCGTCCAATTTTGGTTCGGTTGGAATTAATTGAATTATCTGGGCTCAGAAATCGTGGCCTGCCGCTTTGTTGCAACGGTTAGCACAGCACATCCCAATGCGCGACAGTCTTGCGGGATACTGGATTCAGCTCGCAACTTTTAATGTCCGCACGCTACTGCACTGCTTTTGCCAGTGGCAATCCGTGGCCGTACCTACTAATAATGCCACACCGAATCCGCAGTCTCCTGAAAGAAGTGTCGTTATGCACATTATAACGTTTTCATTGATAGTTGGGGTATTGAATAGTGTTGGTGGTGGAGCGGAACAGAGAGATCTGCAGAAGCAGCAAAAAGTACAAATATAAACATATCATTACTTATTATTACGTGTTGCTTCGTTTTCCATTTCTCGCGGATGGTAATGTTTTTTTTTCTTCGCAGCAGCCACAACTCTACAAAAATTACCTTCGAGATGGCGCGCGAGAAACAAAGAGTTGAACTTAATTACCTCTGTATACCGAACCGACGATGTACAATGGCTCGGACAGCTCACGGGATTCAAAACGGGAGGAATCTCCCCCGCAAGTAGCGATGCTCCGCGCAGCCTTCATAAGCTTAGTCACGTTCACGAGGAGGAAATATGGAAATAGGAAACTACTCGCCGTATGTTGCTCGCAAAAATGTGGCCTTTTTTGAGGCAATCAAAGGGAGCCCCTTTTTGCCACTTAATTTTAATTAAATTCAGTCAAGAACAACAAGCGCAAGGGGCAAAAAACAAAAACCGATGCACTATCAATTAAATCAAAAGGGAAAAACTGACCGTGCGCCTCCTTTCGATCACGGGGAGTAGATATAATGAGCAGATTGTACGGCACAGTCTACTTTGTAGGCTCGGACCTAACTATGTAGCAGGAAGCAGACTGCGGTTGTTTGGTGTTGCCTTGCAAACAAGATTGAGGTCCACCGATTCGATTAACCTTATCCGGAAAATGTGATCAGCTGGGGCCCGGAATGTACTGACCAGCAACGAAGCGCATTTCGCAAAGCGAAGCAAGCGGTAACGGTACCGGACGATGGTCGATTATTTCATCATTTTTAAAACCTTGGGATCCACTAGCGCGCACCGCCTCCCTTATCTACGGTAGTAGGCTGACTGACTGTGTCTTGCTGCTTACCAGCAGATGCGAGGGAAAAAAGCGTTGGAATGATTGCTTCCTAATAAAATTTAATGCAGCTGGGAAAGGTATTAAATTAGGGGGAAAATCCGACGATCAAAGCTCTTCGATGGGGGCGAGGGAAGAAAATGGCTCGTAAAATTATGAGATAACAGCCAGCTTAGTCCATTCGGCGATTATTTTTATTGCTATTTTCAAATGAGAGGAGAGCTGGTATTTAAGTAGGTTTTGATCGTTTCCATTAGGATCCGCGCTTGGGAGAGACACGATCGGGGTTGTGCAGTTCAGTCACCTAGTTTTTGTTCTATTTTCTTGTTAGCTAATTTAATTGTGTTCCACCGCAAAAAGGGACAAAACCTACGTCAAGGTTAGCATCATGGAATGAATTATATCAGCGTTGAATCCAAGTTTTCCGTTACACAATGTTCGAACAAAGAGAATGTCGGAATTTGCTCTAGATCATCTAATCAGGCAAGCGATTTGTAGATGCGGAGAAACCGTGCAAATCCTGTTTTTTAATCGATACGAGAGCGCTGAATTTTCTAGTTGCATGCGCGAAATCAATTCGCGACGTTGCTTTTTAAGTGACGCCAATTTTTTCCAATTTTCGAAAAACTGGCAGCGATAAAAATGCAGTATAAACGATACACTCTTGTCTATTTCTACCCAAATCTTCAAGAGAAAATACCGAACTATACCGTTTTTCTGTGATGCAAATTGATACGGGATTCCCTTTTTATTCTCTTGATTTTTTTTCACAAATCATCATCAAGATAATATTCTTTTGCTGGTAGGTTTGTTAGACCACTGTTTGAGAAACAGTAAGGCATAAGATCCTTTTGAAAATGTCGCTTGTTAAATATATAAAAAGGACTCTCTGACTCTGATAATTTCTCTCATTTTTTTTTTCAAAAAATGCCGAAGATATGAAATCTAAACGTTTATCCCAACTTATTGACTTGTAGATGCAACCAGGTACAACATTTTAGTCGCTCTTCGTGATTGCTCATTAAAGTCTGTTCGCTCTATTGTAACGTCGTTTTCAAACTTACATGGATATTGTATCGTTTTTATTGGCTATTTTCGGCAAATTTAAAACAAAAACAATCGAAAGCAATGAAATTGACGGATAGGTATTCTAAAGCAACTCAGTTATAAAATTAGAACAGAAAACTAGGACTAAGCAGGCTCATATGGATATGATCGAAAGGAAATATGAAGAATCCTTTGCCTTCTGCTGGTAGGAGTTGGGCGTTCTACTAAAGCCTACCACATGGTCATCATGATTTACCAGCGAGGCCGGCAAACATTTCTTCACGTGGACATTAATTGGAACTCACACTTTCGTTTTACATGGACATTAATTGGAAACCACAGAATGCGACTAAAATGATGCTGCTGGTGTTGGCAACATTATGTAAATCGTGTGAACTTAGCGTAAGAGCTAGAATTAAAAGTAAGCATTATCTATTAATTCTTTGATTGGTTGACTAATTTGTGATTTAGGAGGAATTGGCATACGATTGAAAAAAAAAAACGAAATCATGACTGTTAGTTGTATTGCTACTGTGTACGTTTCTTTATATTAGCAAAGTGTATTGCGGATAAATCTAAGTAAAAGTTTTGCCAAATTTTTCTCTGTCTACTTCTAGACGAATTTTTCTTTTGAAAGTTTTTATGGTTTATTGCAATGTTTTTAAAGATAGGGTTTTGCTGATTAACAGTGTATTTGTACCGAACGAATTTCTCATAAAAATGAAATTGAGTGTCAAAAAAAATGATATAGCGTTAACATGACGCGAATACAAAAACTTCTCGGATTTACCATTGCACGTGGAAACCTATTTACGAGGCGGGGAAATATTTTTTTCGTCTAAAACCTGCGTCTTGCGGGTCGTTCATTTTTACCTCGCTATTGTACACTTCCGTGTCATCATCATGGTTGTTGCCTTTTTGTTTATGAATATCTAATTTCTTCATTGCTTCTTTTCCTTACAAGTGTGAAATTCCTCTATGATGGTACTGGCTGTAGATGTTGAGGTGCTTGGCGCCGCTTCTATCGATGTTGATATTTCGTGTCCAGCAGCAACAAATTTTTCAATTTTTTCCTTGCTTATTTGACACGACAGGACACGGTTAACGCGTTTAACTGAGCCGTGCGTCTTTTTATGATTTTTACCAAATGTAAAGATTGAAAATAACTTTCAAAGTTGCTGCTGCGTGTTGAGATCCTTTTCCTTGGTGGAGAAACATTTGTTGCATTGTCTACCACATCTTGGGGGTCATTTGATCTGTCTTCTCCCGCATATTCGTTCACGTCCATGTCGTCATATATACTGAATTCGTGATGCTCACGATCCGATGTTATTTGTTTGTTGTACTTACGGATCGCTGTTGTAAATCATTCTTCATCGGCATTTGATTCTTTATTGGTGGTGTTGGTTGTTGGCTTGGAGGTATTTGGTGTTAAATTTTGTTACTTCGCTGTTAGTGATGGCGGTTGGTTTAGTGGTACTGGGTCCGATCGTTGTTAAGCTGGTGTTTGTTATTGTCCGGTTCGCAGTCGTTGGTTTAACAACCAGATGTGGTTTAGCATACGATCACTGTATACCGGCATTAGTCGTAGCAAATGGAATTTTTTTATCAGGATTTGCGCATGGTTTTCCGTGGTGTAGGAGTTGATCACAATATTGGCACGTGGAAATCTACCCTGGGTGGAATCTGTGACCAGTGTTCGTTGGCGAATATGCAGTGTCTTGAACTGGTTTACATGGGACGGTCAAGTAGGAGGGAATAGGTTTTGTCGGACGCATTCTCATCACACGAAATCCTCTGCCTACCTAACCTGGATTCGAATAAGGCACGCAGGGATCTGACCTAAATGTGTAATCAGCGTGGTTTGATTATATGTGCTTCGTAACCACTTCCGCCGTTATCACCTTCAGGAACTGTTCCACCAAGCGAACATTTGGTCTAATACGAATTTGTTTAAAGTCAGTCGCAATGGCAATTCTCATAGTAGAGGCACGTTTCACCTCTGTAGTTGTCTGCTTTCACTGCATAACCGGAGGAACGATACGGTACTGTTCGTGTAGTGGATAAGCAACAAAGCAGGAGGAATTGATTGCTTGGATTATTGGCAGCTATAACAGAATATTTTTTTGCCTCGGTTCTGGGCGAGATTATTTTTAAACATTTTATGTCGCTCTCGTGTTTTTTAGTTTTTTTTGACAAAAACTTTCGGTACTAGGAGCCCTACCTGTAACCTGTTAACAGTGTCCGACGAAACCAGTCTCAAATATGGTCGCGTCCCGACCAGAACGTATTTCTAATATCGGTATTATCGTGTCATAAACCCAACCATTGTCCTGCAAAACATTGTTGAAACCTCGATTGAAAGAGAAAGGCAAAAATCCATAACGTATTTGCTGTTTTCGATAAGTCAAAAACGGTAATTAAAGAAGCAACTGTAATCATCTATAATGAAAATAATGAAATATTTCCGAACAAAGCAATTGTTACTTGCAAAAACAATTTTTGTCTCGAATGAACCTCGAAGAGGTAATTAAACTTTTACTCGTAGTTTCTCCATTAGGATGCAAACTGTTCTACAACGGGTGAAGTCGTTTTTCAAACCATTACGACTGCTTTTTAGCAAAATCTGCTAGCCTAGGCTTTGTTTAAGTAACTTTACAACAAAACCCATTTATTTACAGTTTTAAAATAAACAACCCGAAGCTCCACAGTAAAACAAGCATTGTTCGCGCGCCATTACAGATCGTGATAAATTAGTCCTGTCTCTCTCTCTCACCCCTCGATTTTTTTTTCTTCTATCGGCTACCTTCGGTAGCTACCATCGGCCCTGGGATCTACAAAAACTCCAGCTACAAACATCGAACGCCATGTAATTTTACAATGCTATTTGTTTTCGACTAATATATGTACTGTTATGCCGCACAACGTCGGATACCGACAGGCACAATATTTACGGTGTTTTTTTTTGCTTCATCCTAAGCGCAGCAGCAAACGGTCTGAGAGGAGGAGGGTCCAAGTCACGGATTCTCTCGCGGTGTGGTGTGTGTGTGTATGTTTAGGGCTATAGCGGCCCAGGATCTAGGACGGGCTCACGGAAGCACATTTGAACGGTTTTGTGCGACTTCGAATGGAAAAAGAATGCAAATATCTGGGTGCAACGTGATCGTAAAATAGAAGAAAGAGCTAATTAGGGAGTTGAAGCCGGGATCGTGGCGGCGGTGATGGTGGCGTACAGAGAGGTGGGAAAATATTTTCCAATAGCGCTCCAGATCACGACTGAATGGTTTATATTTTTTTCTCCTACCGAGTGTGCCGCTGTTTAAAGTTTGTAAAACGAGCAAACATAGCAGGCGATTGTTGGCTACCGGGCACGAGGTTCTGCATTTGCTCCAATAGCAACCTAGAAGCGCTGTGATTGGTCGGCGGTAGCCGCCCGAAAGGCGGAGTTGGTATGTCGCATCCAGGTATGCTCATCCCGGTTACGGGGGTACAAGCTGCTGTTTACAATTTCCTAATGGTTGTCATGTCGGTTGTGTTTTCCGTGGCTAATTAGATTTAGATACTGGCATTTCGATTGTATACTCACTCGCATTCTCCCGGCTGATCGCATTTGCCATGGATTTGGTCGCATCCTGGCTTGCAGATTGCTGAAAAAAGGGTGGAAAAGAAAAGAGAAAGTTTTGTTTAGTGGCACGGAGGTTGTAAAAATGTGATGCTTTTTTTTCTCCTGCTGCAAATGAGTTCAGTTGGCGAACCTATGACCCTAGCTAAGGTGATTGCGTAAAACCAACTCATCGCGATCGTAAACGTGTCTTTCGAAAGATGTCCAATTTCGGCGATGACCCTGTGTGGGCTTCACCGTAGGATAAGGTGCAATAAAATTAGGAAATTGAAGAAATAAAAAAAACGGAAAACCCACAATAACATCGCGCTCGAAGATGATGAGACAGATCGTATCGTACGGTCGCAAGTTGAGTTTATCAAATGGCAGACCGTAAAAGAGGGCGGCTTTCTCTTTCCGCGCGCGTTGGTCTCATCAGCGATCAGAGTCCTCACCCAGTGCAACCCCCGAAATACTAATCGATCACGATCACCTAGAGACCTAGTTGGTTTTGCGTTTGCGAGGGGAATTGGCTTACCTTTCTCACAGTTGGCGCCCTGCCAGCCCGGTAGGCACACCTTGCTTCCCTGTTCGCCGCAGGTATAGTGCCCGAATTGGTCATTCCGGGGCCGGCAGAACGTCGTACAGGTCGTGTTGTAGTAGTTGTCCGCACATTGCACCCGAACCCTGTTTGAGATGAGGATGAAGGAAATCAACAGAACGGGTGATTAGTTCATGAAAATCTATTGGTTTCTTTTTCGAGCGTCCTGGGACTACTTACCGATAGGTGATCCGGGCGTTCTTCCCCGTGTGATCTAATGTATTCCATTCGTGCGAGGGTAGAATAACGCCGGAGAAGGATGTCTCCTCGATCAGCCGGTCGGATACTGTGTGGCGGAAAAGGCAGAAAAAACATGAGAGTGGAGTTTGATTTTTTTTAATTAGCAACGTTTCTGTTCGGTAGAAGCCTTCGATCACTCCCTGAGACGACCGACGGCCCTAGGCCTGGATACAAATTAGAGATTTTGTCTGCCGAGAGCGAGACCGCGGGCGAGAAACGAGATCGTTATGCTAATTTCGCAGTTAACGGCTGCTGGTTTGCTGTGGTAGAAGGTGAAAAATGAGTTGCTGCTGGCTTACTTCGAGGGTGAACGTGAAAAAAATCGTTCGGATCCAAGCAAGCGCAGGAGTCGCTATTTCGGCAAAAAAAAACTGTAACGGGCAGGCAGGAAGATGGATTGTATAGTTGGGAAGGTGGTGCGATTTTTCACGATCTGGCCGGCCGAGAAATGATAGCTCAAAAGAAGGAGGTAAACGGGAGCATGTGTTTTTCGCACTCCGGCGCGGATGTCGATCAACGATCATACAAATATGAACCAATGTTTTCCACCATCATTGGTTTGGTTCACACTCGGATAGAGCGGGGTGGGTGAAAATCGTGCCTAACGAGTTGACACGTTGTTGGAGTGATGAGATCTTCGAAAGTATTCATTGGTTATTTCGATGATGTAGAAGAGTGGAAAATTATTCACGGGAAACTAACCGATCGGTATCGAGAAAATATCCCCGTTTTGTTAGAAAGCTTCTACCCACGAGATGTGGTACATTTGCTAAATCACATTGATACTCACTTGAATAGGACTCGTTGTACATATCCAGCGCCTGCAGGATAAGCGTGAACGATTTCTGAAAGTGGAAGAACAAACAAGCAATCGATTAATATTCAATAGGGCAAAGCAAAGCAGAGAAAGTATCTAATTAACATTCCCATTGTTCGAGAATTGCATCTAATCAAGAGAACACCGGTTACCCGCACCGAACACCCCTGTTAGATAAATGAGCAAGATCACACCACCCACCCACGTTGCTGTGGTGGGCTGAAGTTCTTGAATTAATTTCAAATGGAAAATATAGCCTGCTACGATCGGTATCAAAACAAACCGCGGCTTTGTTGTGTTACCGAGGACGGTCTACTGCGATAAATTAGACTCGAAATCACCGCGATGATAAGCGAAACCATTTCTCGTTGGTTTTTAATGGTTAACAAATACCGCTGCTACCGCCTTGTTACCACTTTTCCCCTAGTTAGCTGTTTTTATTATTGTAATGGTCAGCCAGTGTTCAGCTTAAAACCATGATGAACGTCGGATGCCAACAAGCATGAATATTATATTCAAATTGAATCACATTATCCGGGTGGTCGAGAAGGCAAAAATGTAAATATTTTACGGTGCCCCACCGTGTTTGCGTCATGGGACTCCAAATGCGATATTAAGGGATCACAAAATAAGACATAAAACTAGGGTGGACGAAACATGGGGTGAATTGGTTTGAAACATCCCACATCTATTTTGATGAACTGACTTATGAACGAGAAATAATCCTGCTTATCGCATGATCGAAAGAACGGAGAAATCACATGACTACATCGCATTACGTACCATATCGTCTTGAGGCACTTCGAAATCGGAAAATATGGTCTCACTCATTTTTATCGTGAGGATTACCAACGACACGACCTGACACTAAATGAGCCATTCCGATGAAAATGTGTCTAATTTTTTGTGGTTCATTGAGTAACTACAAATCTTAAGCTTTACAAAACTTATTGAATTTCCCATATCAGACAATTTTATCGAGAGTTATCGTGTTCGCCGCGGCACTCCTCGTTGTCGATATGGTTGGACGTCTACTCTTGGACCGCTCGTATGTGTAACTCAGCGTGGCTCAAAATATTTTTTTCGTGGACAATTAAGGCATAAATAAATCTTAACATTACAAAAAAGATCCATTGTTACCTTGCCTTCAAAATCGTAATTCAAAATAACCTTCGGTTTTAGCACTTTACACCAGTTTCATCACATCAGGAATGTTGTACTGCTCACAATCAAGAAGTTCTGAACAAATCTGAACGGGACAATGTTACTGCATACTATTGTAACTCTCGTAGTCCAAAAATTAGCTAACTTTATTTAATATTAAAATTTATTGATTGCAATTTTGAACCTAAGGTGTGGGGGGGGAGGCGGGTTAAGGGTTTCAGCGTAAAAATACACTTTTGCGAATTCGTTTTCAGAATTTAAATGAAGGAAATTGATCAAAACTTTTGTACACTGTAATATATCATTTCAGTAACATCCTGTAATTTTTTCCATTGAAAAATTTCGATAAGCGGCTCGGTCTCTGGAAAAACACGATTTGCGGTATTAACTGACATTCATTTAAAAAAAACTATTGAACCGATTTATTTCAAACTTTGCATACACATTCTATGTAAAAAAATACCTAATACGTAGGGGACGTTGAGATTTCGAGACCATTTTCCAATTAAGGGTTTTTTTACTCAACTAAAACAAAAATTGCTATTTTCATTCCGCCATTTTGTGAGTAAAAAACCTTGAACTCATCACGAAATACAAAGCTTTTTTTCTGGTTAAGACAACGTTCAAATGATGGACGGTAAACCCGCCCTACTTCAGCATTCTCCCTTGGCCAAAGCGTTCTTCATTCTCAAACAACGTCATGCAGCTAGGAAGATCAGATTATCACATGTTAAATTTGCCAGGTTATTGCTATATTCTGCAGCTGCTGTAAAGAGAAACGCCATGCAAAATCTTTTATTTCTAGCCTTCAAATATCCTGTTATCTTTCCAATAGCCTTTTTGGGAATCTTAGGTTGAAAAACGACTCTTCTCTATTATATATTGCTTTATCACATTTATCGCTAGTAACTGTACCTTAGGATGTCCGGTTTGGAAGTCCTGCGCATGATAGAGTCACTAGACAATAAATGTTCAGATCAACTCAGATTTCATCTTGTGTGAATAATGCCACCTGGTGGTGGAATCTATAATCATGTATTTTCTCCTTATATTTTTATGGTTTTTTTCCTATGCAAACTTAACTGGTGGCCAAAAAAAGATTTCGAAATAATAATAACAAAGATATATGAAAAAATTCATTTTCCGCCGTCAACGTAAACTGTCCCTGGCAGCACTGCTCCACCGGAATCAAATCAGACTAATTGCAATAACTTCAGTTTTAGAGCTGATCCTTGTAACTGTTAATACTCAAATGAAAGACAATAGTCGGATTTATTAGACTTACTTGTTTTTGTGAAAAAATCAATCATGTTTGTTTGTTTGAAAAGTTTGAGCTGTTTAAAAACGTTGTTGTCCACAAACAACATGGGCATGAATGGGTAAGAATAAATCCATCAACAGGTAGCAAACCTATAAAAAATTATAGAAAGGCTTTTCAAACCTGTTGTTTTTGAAAATGCAACATTCAAATGTGAATAAGAGAATATGAGAAGTTGATAGATATGAGAAGAGTCCACATGATTTTTTTCTCGAAAACTTAAGGTATTTTTTTGAGAAGAGCTAGTTGCAAAATTACCGATTTTTATAGACTAATCCATTTCCAGTCCTATCATTCTAGAGACACTTAGCGCCTGGTCTGTTCTCTGGAATTTTTAGTGTAAGAAACCATACGTTCTTTGTTCACTAATTTTTTCGATATCTAATCCCCACGTTTTTACTCCCTTTAATTTCTAAGAGTCTCGAATGTTGAATTTAGTGCTTCCATTTTTTTTATTCCTGATTCCCTTTTGATCGTTGAATTGTTTGATGAGTAAATTTCCTAAAGCCCATTCATTTTTTTTCTCTTCTGAATTCATAGATTCATAATTTGCTTCTTCCTAAGTTTCATGTTACCTAGTTTTGCAGATTTTAGAAGTGGTTCGTTTCGTAATTTTTGAGCTGCGAATTTTATTGACCCCTGCGCTCCACAATTTCATGAATTCGATACACTGAGCGCCCTAATGGGGATTCTTCTTTCCAGTAGATTATTATCTATTATCCATTAGATTGCTGGATAAGCTAGATTCCGTCAGGGCTTCGTGATAATCCAGGAGTTAATATGTCCATGATTACTGGACAGTTTCTGGATTTTTTGTTATCAAATATCCTGAATTTAACAATTAGTTTACCGAAATTCGTGTCCAATTTATCCATTTTGGAAGCAGCACTAGGTCATGAAGTACCTTCATATATCACGAAGTTGATACACGCAATGCTTAGCAACCGACATTTGTGCTCATTGTTGAGACAAGCAAAAATAATGAAACTGAGTGTCTGCGGATGTCTTCAAGATTGTATGCTGTCACCACTTCTATGGAACCATGTCGCCGATGGCGCCAGTTTTTGTAACATATTAATTTCATGTACATTCGTAAATTACTGACCTGTTTTCCTTGTTTTAATTGTTAGAATATTGAATCTCTATAATAATTTTTTTTCTTGATTTTTTATCGATTTTTAAAGATGCATGATTTTAGGATCTTCAGAATTCCTTAACCCCCATGATTGTGGAATGTAGTCTTTTACGCTGAACATCTTAAAAATAAATTTTTCTGAATTCACAGATTCTTAGATTATGGGATTCATGAATAAGTCGATTTCTAGATCCACGACGACAGTGGTACTTGCTTCATGTAAGTTTGCTATCTCTAAACGTCTCGAGTATTAGGCTTAGGGATCCAAGTTTTTTTGTATTCCTTGTTTGTTCCTTCATCGATAATACGGCACTAGATTGAGTAATTCTGATTACATTTTTTAACCATAAATTGTAGTTGAACAGTCTTTGCTGGTTCAATAATACATTTGACTGCAGACGTTATAATTTGTGCGTTAGCTTTATCTGCAATGCATATAACACAAGTATCATAAGGGACGGGTATACTGCCCATAAACGCATAAGAGTCCCATGTGGATTTTTGTCGAAAATGAGTTATCCGTTGGATTATACTCTGTATCACCATTGAATCACACTGCACAAATAAGATTACCGGGTTTGTTAAGAAAATATAAAAAAAATACCAAAGCATGTTTGTCCCATCCATTTGGCTCAATGGATGGGACAATCTTGAACAGCGTTTTTCTCGGCTGGGACTCTTATGCTGTTATGGGCAGTATAGCGTTGTTGGTAAATTGATAGCCTTGTACACAGCTCACCTGGGTTCAAATCCCAACCCCGTACATAGGGTTAGAGATTTTTTCTAAAATAGATTTCTCTAACCTGAAATAAGGCGAATGACCCTAAAGTTAAAACCTCTATAGTCAAAATAAAAAAAATAACAAGTATTTCCGATGTTCTCAGTTTTTTTTATAGAATCGACATGTAACAATCTGATTCTCATAAGTACTCATCGTTTTCTGAGCGTAGCGAGTGGTATGAGCCAAAGTCACGAAGGATAATTATACCAGGGCAAAAGTTCTTCCATAATTAGTTTGTAACAGAATCCACTTAATCTTTTTGCGACATGACTTTTGTTATTAGATCTATGCTAGTAAGCAGCGAGAGATAGCTTAGTATTACCTCGGTTATTGTCCTCTAAAGTGTTATCATGCTTAGAGTACCTTCATGCTCAGTGTAGTGTTCTAAGTTGTTTCGGAGAATGATTTTTTTTTTGCGGAAACCGTCATTCTGAATGACATCAGTACCGAAAACGGGGGCAAGTTTGATTACATGAACCTTCTAGTTAATATGCGAGAAAACGATTCTATCCATTAAAATCATCGAATTGATGTCAATTTCTCCTTCGACATGAAACTACCATCAACAGCGATTATATAAATATTCTGAACGAATTTGTAAATTTTCTGACGAAAGTTTAATGATTCAATTCTTTGTACCTAATGCTTTCCATCATTTCAAATAATCTCACTCGCTGCTCATTCGATCGGCATATGAAAAAACTATCAAAAGTATATTTCATGTTGTGATTTCACACATTAATTGTACAGTAGAGTGACAAGAAAAAAATTACCGCCGTCGGCCCACACTAGAGATAGTCGAGTTCGGGTTTTTAGACCCGAAACCTGGACCCGACCCGAACCCGACGGATTTCGGGTCGGGTTCGGGTTCTATAAATTTAAGCTACTTGGGTTCGGGTCGGGTTCCGGGTTTTCAAATTTGAAATTCTCGGGCTCGGGTCGGGTCCGGGTTTTTAAAATGTTGTACTTTCGGGCTCGGGTCGGGTTCGGGTTTTCAAATTAGAAATTGTCGGGGTCGGGTCGGGTTCGGGTTTTGAACAAAACAACCCAACTATTTCTTTACGCTGTCTATACACAAAACCCAGTCTCTTTTTATACTTCGTGATACGAATGGAAGACACATATAACCGTACCAAATGGTAGCACCTTTAAATCGCTAGAATTCGTTGTATTTTCTGGTTCTCAAATATAGTATTTTTTCATTCTTGTATAAAATTCTGTCTCTTCAGATTCGCAAACTGACTGAATTATTTTATGTTTTAAAAGAACATTCATGAGAGAGCATTCAACAATACGTGTCTCACATCTAAAATCTCTTTGCGATTTATTTTTAATGATAATTAGTAATAAATCAAGTCAACAGGAATTTATCGGAAAATATTGGTCCAACTTTCTGTTTTAAAATATTAACTTCGACAGGTACTTTAAAACCGATACGTAGGCCGCGGTTAGAGTAAACGCTTAAAACTCAGCTAAAGCGTACAGCAAATAGTGTCTAAAGCAAAGCGAGTAGAAATCTACGGGAAGTAGAAACAATAAAAACCAATCTATTGATCCGCTCCTGATTGGTCGTTTTGACAGTCGGGAGAAAACGAACAGTGGGTGTTGCGAGTGCACTTAATGGTAGTACTTTTTGCTACATATTGAATAATAATTGTCCATTAACCCTATAACAGTTTCGTGACTTTTTATCTAAGTAAACGGTTTTGTGGGATACATTCGTACCCCAGAACTAAAATCGCTCTAATATGCCTAATTTTTATTAAATTTATAATTAAATTGGATAGTTCTATTCTAAAACATACAATTTTACACAAGTTTTTCGCTTACTATGTATCGATGTTTTGCTTTTAAAAAAAGATATAATAATGTCTACGGAATTATGTAAACATGACAAAACATTAACGTAAACGGTTTTGTGGGGTACATTTGTACCCCAAACAAACTTTAAGCGGGCACTGTTAAGTTGGTCAAATGCAACTAAACAAAACAAAATAAACTGTAACCATTGACTAAAAAGGGCGTTGTAGGTCGGGAACGATTTCACAATTCCCATATATTGAAATCACAAATTTGGTGGTACTGCTGTGGCCAATTACCATAGCTAATTTAATACATGTGATAAATTATACAAAACTGCAGGAATGGTTTTACATTTCTTAGAAAAGAAATGTATAGAATTCGCTTTTGATACAAAATTAGAAATTTTGGTTAAGTACGACGGGCAAGGTTGTCTGAAACTGTCACCATTAAGTTTTTTGTTTCACCATGAGTTAGCGACCGATTTATTTTACATTCCGGTTAATTTATCGACGATTTGTAAGTTTCTCATAACATTACAAATTCGACGTTCAATAATAGCAAATAAAAGTGCGGATTCTACTCGCCAGTGATTCGTTTTGCCATAGGCAGACATAGCTCAACGCGTATGGTGCTACTTCAGATTCGAATGATTCTACTATTCTAAGATGAGCCTAGGGTGCCTAAAATTAAAAATCTTCGAGATATTTGGTGGATTCTCCATATTAGCTCCAACTTGATTCGGATCGGGTTTCTCAAATTAAAAATTTTCGGGTTCGGGTCGGGTTCGGGTTTTCAAATTTTAAAATTCTCGGGTTCGGTTCGGGGTTGGGTTCGGGTTTTACAAAATTTTCATTCTCGGGTACGGGTCGGGTCTTCTAATTTTAAAATTTTCGGGCTCGGGTCGGGTTTTCAAATTTTATAATTTCGGTCTCGGGTCGGGTTCGGGTTTTTCAACTTTGAAGCTCTCGGGTTCGGGTCGGGTTCGGATTCGAAAAAATTGAAACCCGACCATCTCTAGCCCACACTTGGGTCGATTCCTAGTTCTAGAAGGAAGACCTGCTTCAAATTTGAAACCAATCGGACAAGTCTAGGTACCCGACTGAAGTGCCTGAAGTTTGTATGGGATTTTTCGACAATTGACATAGATAAAATCCACTAGCTCGCCATTTCGGCGCTAGGTGGCACTGTATACATCAGAATCAATGTAAAAATAAGAAAAACTATTTAATCACCTCCAATTTTGTCGAAGACTGCAAGTCAATCCGGCTTTGTTATAAGAAGTTATTAAACTTTGAACGAAGTGATATCTGAGTTAGTTTTTCATAGGGCTAGCGTATGGCTTTGTATCAGTACTAGATTCCCACGAGCCAAACATTTTTGTGAAATAATGGACAGGTGTAGTCCTATTCACTTCAGCAACATGAGTCAGAGTTTATAGTTAGTCCAATTTTAGCAGGCTCCTTTTAAAAAAGCAAAACGCCTCTTCCACTGCGCTGCGATCAACGCCAATGATCACGATGTCGTCCACGAAGGCACGAAGCAGGTGAGATCTCGTGATGATGGTTCAGTTCCACACGAACATTAGATCTTCGTATCACAGCTTCAAGCAGAGCGATACACTCTTTAATCTATTGTTCAAGATCAATCCATCTAACGTTACAAACGAGTGGGAGGTCTCTGCGGTTAAATCGACCCCTAATTTTGACCCAACCAGCGTTAAACGAATCAGCTTAATCAGTTTTGTAGGCAAGTCATGTTCAAGCATGATCTGCTACAGTTCGTTTCGTTTCACTGAATCGTACGCTGCCTTGAAATCCACAAATTCTCGGAATTTACACGTCGTCCGTCGTTGTTCGTTTTTCTTGAAACCCGATTTGGTGTACGTCGACAAAGTATTCAGGTATTGGCAGTTTTAAATCTATAGTACTAGCATTTATAAATGCATATAGAAGTTTCAAATTGCCAACTTCTGAGAAATTGGTGTTGGTTAAAAGAGCACGTTAATGACGGTATAAATTGAATAAAGTTTTATAATTTTCTACCTTTCTCGTAGCTTTCCAGCCTTCGGCCTCGTAAGTGTTTCATCGATTCGAAATGTACAATTCAGACCGTTGGATCAGCACCGACACAGACCGAAATTGGGTGAAAAGTAACGATAACCTCGTCTAAATTATTAAATTTATTGCCCTTTAGCCCCATTCGTCTACGTGCTAATCGTCGACCCCGTTCCACGGCTGGGTGTACAACGAAACGACAGACGTCCGATTGACCCCTCGGTGTATCGGCGCGTCATATTCACCTACCATGTCGGCTCGCGGTAGACCAGTAGGTTGGAGGAGTGTGGCAATCACGAAAAATTATGAATGAATTTTTGTTGCTCAAAAGCTGGTCCCGCGTGTGGAAATGGCGTGGTCGGCCAAACCGCGCACAGCTGGCGTCGTTGAGCTCCATCAATTTATTGGATCAGATTGATTTGATTTGTTCGCTGGTTCCGACGCTGGTACGATGGCTAAGGTCTATCACGAGACGTAAATACCAGCCATCATCATCCAGCTTCTCGGAATTCAACAGAAAACTGATTTTATCTCCCCGCTTGTTCGTCAATTTGTTGTTGATTTATTTAAAAGCTTGAGCACTCTCTGTGATGGCAGCATAAAATCCCAGGAGATTCTGTCAGGTTTTTTCTCCTTTTCTATATCTGTCTCCTTCTTTCTCTGACAGATCATTTGAGGTTTAAATTTCACTTCAATTAATTCACGCCTTCCAGGTCCCGGTTGCTTCGATCGACGTTGGATTCGACTGTGAGAAAGTATATAGGTTAGAATAAAAATGGCATCAGCAGCACCAGTCACTGACCCTGCTATATAGGCGGCCTCATCCGTCAGGTTGAATAAAGGCCGAAACCCAGAAGCTCATGGCTACCTTATTTGTTATTCATATTCACCGACCAAAAAAAAAAGGTGGACTCAGCTTGCCTCTGCCTGCTTGGATGGTTGGCATTCATTGAAAGTGTAACAATAACAATTCCCTCTAAAACGCTCTTTCTTTCTCCAGAAGCCCGAATAAAATACAATCGACGTCGTTGAAGACGGTGATGGTGCGAAATTATGACCCGGGATCATTGAGAGTCATTGCCGGATTCCTCGTCGTTCAGTTGGAATGTTGAGGTTCACACGACTGCAACGAGGCAACAGAAATTTTTTTTCGAGTGAATGCTCGATTAAACGCGTTCAATTCATTATTCATCATCGGCACAAGTGGCTTCTGCTTAGTTCTGTTTCCGTTATCTGCCTTCAGCGCACAGTTCGATCGGTTCCAACTAAAACGGGTCTGGCCTTAGAAACGTCAAAATAACGAAACACCACCCGCTGTGCGTTTAGCCAAGACTTGAACGATTAAAATCGCCGCCAACTATGTTGCTGTTGTTGTTGTTACTGTTGTCGTGGTTGTCGAACTCGAACTGTGGTTGATTCGAATTCGGATCTCAACCAATAAAAAATAAGGCGCGATGGTGTCGAAAGTGTAGGTCCTGGTCGTGTCGGTGACGTTTATGGTAAAGTAATTAATTTCCTGTTGTTAATTCCCAGTGTTTTTTTTTGCGGTCCTCGTACTGGTTCCCACGAAAGCGGCCCGGGGTCACGATGGCGATCAACGACGCAGCGTTTGAAAAGAATGAAATCCGTTCAGTCAGTCTTTGCAGGCCCCGATTAATCAAGTCCTACTTGATACAGTTTTTAATTTGAATGTGAGTACTTCTCCTCTTAAGCCTCTTCCTACTTGAGGTGTTCTCATGTATCTTTTTTGGGTTTTGTTGTTTCTGCGGGCACTACTTCGGAACTTGAAACGATGAGAATCGTTTTTTTTTTACCAAAATAGTTTGGAGGAAAACAAAATTTATACAAGTAGCTCTCCAATTGAAATGGGCCCTTGTTCTACCCGAACTCGAGGTGGTATGATTGAGGGTGTTTATTTTCCTGTGGCTTAAGTGGGTTGAAATTGTAGCAAGAGGAATCGTGGCCGTTGGGAACGTGCTAGTCAAATATGTTAGGAGATCAAAATTCCAGTGGTTACACCACTCTTCGCTGGACGAAGTCGAAGTAGGATATAGGAACACTTCTGGATTGAATTTAAATACTTTTCTCGTCATGACATCATCAATCTGAATAATATTAACTGATGTGGCAAGCCATCTGAACTTGTGGCTGGAAAAACAAACATTTCTAATATTTTATAAACCAATACAGTTCATCACCCTGACTCAAGCTCACCGGAACTGTTTCGTTACAACGCCAAAACGGCCCAGTAAATGTTTGCCAATCTATTGTGCGAAAAGGCCAGTCATTCTATTCTACGTCGCGGATCGGCGGTCTACCGCTTCCGGTTACAAAATAACCGTCGAAAGTGCTACCCCGCATATCCATCAAGAAACAATGAATAGTCCACTTCTCGCCAGTCGCGTCAGGGCATCCAACGGTGACCCTGTCCCACCGGTAAGATCGTGCCAGATTCACACCTTTTAACAATTCAATTCCCTTCTGGCCCACCGGAAAAATAAAAGGCCGGACGGGACGAACGTACGGAGATCGCACGGCCCTGCAGCAAGATTGCATTTTTATTATGCACTTGTTATTACGAAACGACAACAACAACAACTACAGCAACAATGGAAGCTCCCAAATAGTTTTAATAAGATTTTTATTGATATTGATATACGGAACGTTTAAGCCGTGGTCTCGCTTTTCGCATTGCATATCTGCAAATTGCAACTTCATTTCCATATAATGGAAACTGTTGCTTGCGGAAAGGCCGGACGGGGACGACAGCGTCAGTCCGCAGGTCGAGGCAGACGGATTTTTTTTCTCGCTTCACTTACCTGCTTCTGTTGTCCGTTTTGCTTTTGGGATTTGGTTCCTTTTCCACCAAGCATATTTATGTACTAAGCTACCGAAACCAACAACAACAACAACCGCAACAGTGCTTAATTCCGCTTTTTGAAGAAGGGTTTATCCTTTCACGAAAGCCAGCTTTTTTTCCTTCGCTGCTTATTCGAATACTCGACGAAGTTCTCATGTCGTATCCAGTGAAAAACAAAAAACCAACGAAGAAACAAAAAACTTTTCATCTCATTAAAATTCTTCGGTCGAAGAAGTTACGTTCTGCTTCAACCTGAGAGTTCTTGGTTGGTTTGGGGAGGGTCAACTTTTTTCTTTCGATTCGTTGTCGGGATCGAAGCAATCTGTGCAGCCTGCTAGGATGATCTGAATCCCAGCCAGCTCAATCCATCGGTCACTGAGACACACGGCCGCAGTTCGTCAGGCTGTCGGTGAATGAATCAAAGTGCACAAACTCAGCCTGCTTTGATTGTCACTCAAAGCAAATGTAGTCCATTCAGACAAAATATCGATCGGCGTGTCGACGATCCCCGCCCTCGTGAGCGCACTGCAGCTGCGCATCCTCGTGGATGTTTCGAATTTTTCGCCAAGAACCGGGGACTTGTTTTAATTTTGCTGCATTTCGTCCGTTTGGTTTCAAATGAAAGTGGGAAAAATGCTCATTAAAATTCCTCGCAAATGCAGTCCTGATGGAGACGGAGAAGTAATTTCATGTGACGTGTTTTCCGCGGTGAATATCGGTACGCGATTCGGTTGCAGTTGTTGAGCGGGTAATTTGACGGTCGGCTGGGGTGAGGGGAACTACATGCTGACGAAATATTTCTAATTGATCAGTTTCCCGGGAGTTTCGGTTCTCGGTTCGGTTTCCTTTGCCATTCGGAGCTCTCGGTGGTTTAACGGTTGATTGAAGTCAATTACCGAAGAGTTGGGCTCGATTAGGCTGCGGCTGGTGCCGTGGTCGGAAAAAGTCACTCAACTTCAGCCTGATGCGGTTTCGGTCTTTCTAGCGGATTGACTTGACAGCTGCCATGTGTTTCCTTCGAAAACATGGTGCATGGGTTGTTGCCTCTTTTTCGAACACATCTCCGACCATATTCCATAAAAAGTCACAGCATCCTTGAATCACTTTCTCCGCTGCCCAAATAAAAAGTGACAAATTTGCATGGTTTACTATTTGCACAAATTTGAGCTGTCATCCGCCGCGCAGACGCAACAATGGTGCGATAAAATCGCACTCCGCATCCAATTATGCAGATAAATGTGTATAATTTTACGATCGAAGATTTGAAATTCGGCTATATTTGGAAGGGAATTTAGTTAAAAATCTCATCAGTTGACCTGACCGATCCGGCCGGGTCTGCCGTAGGGCGGACGCGGATCGACAACTTTAACAGCCACTTTTGATTTATCGCCAAGCGATGAGACACGCGAAAATCTCGCACCGAAAATATGAAACCGAAAAAACCGGTTCGTGACTCGTCTTCCCCTTGGCCGGTTTGGTTTGGGGCCTTTCGGCGTCATTGCTGCCTGCATCCTTCCCCCAAGAAACGTTGACGTTGGTTGTTGTTTTTTTTTCTCTCCATTGCCAGAGTAAACGATTGACCTAACTGACACACTTTTAGCAGAGTTGCTAAATGCATCGACTAAGGTTATTCACTCAAATTTGAAAAGGGAAATTTCGGCCGGAAGCACTTGAAATAGTTCCTGCACTTGTTCCCCAACCTCTAATAGTCGGTAGGCCCTGAACCCTCCTTCCTTCAATGAGACAAGCCTACAATTAGAGACACGTTTAGGACTTTCCCCCTTAAAATCTCAATTGTTTCTCATCACACAGATACACCAACACCTGGTTGAGAGCATCATCAATCGATTGCGTTCGATTGAATCTCGACTGACTGTGCAGGCGCACCAGCAGCAGCCTCCGCAATTAGACGCGGGATTGATGCTTGAGCTAATTATTACCACTATTTCCGCCACTTTATAGCCCCTTCGAACGTCGGAGATGGCGCGAAGGAGCATTGCACATCGAGACTCATACGTATTTTCATTGCGCCACACCGTTTTCCATTACCATTTTTTTTTATTATTTTCAAATCCGATCCGACTCCGAGCGCGTGTGAAATTGTGACTGTTGAAAGTTGAAGCAGGCAACAATAATAACAATAACAACAAAAAAGCCGGTGGTAAATGTGCGGGGGAATGATCCTCAGTTGGCGGTGAAATGCACATAAACGTGAACCATGCATGGCTGTGAGTGCTTCATTTAGATCTAGGCTGAAAAAAAAAAAAATCAGTAGGCTGTGCGATTTGTGGGATGAAGCGAAATATTAAGATGCCATCTGAATCGGGACAAGCGGGCGTATACCCAAGTTGTCACATGTACAGATTTATCTGTAAAGGTAAAGATGTTTTGACTTCTTGTTTAGTGAATTTCTAAAGTCCAATGTGAAACAAATTGAAAATCAGTAACATTGAATGCTGTTCTCGTCATGACATCATTAATTTGAATAAAAGTAGTTGATGTGGCAAGCTATCTGAGCTTGTGGCTTGGAAAGGCAAATATTTCTAATATTGGGTAAACCAATACAGTCCGTTGCCCTGAAACACGCTCACCGGAACTGTTGCGTTACAACTCCAAAACGGCCCAGTAATTGTTTGCCAATTTTTTGTGTGAACAGTCTGTTCTGTTCTTCGGCGGATAACAGATCTGCCAGTCTACCATTTCCGGCTATAAAGTAACCGTCAAAAGTCAGTTACGCATTCGCTGTGAAAAAAATCACTGCCGGTGCAGAATTCGAATGTCAAATCTTTTGGACACCGACTAAATGCGCTACCTTTACGCTCCAACTAGGATCCAACCACAGAGAATTGTCAATCCTATTCCTACTGCGAGTATCGATGCGATGTGAAATGTGTGAAATTTACGACCAACATGTAGTTCAACCATTGGTTTTGTTCTGCGAGAATTTGGAGGTGAAAAAGATTGTTTATACCAAAATAATGCTAAAATAATAAGCTAAACAAAAGTTTAGAAACCTTTAAAATTCCAGAAAACTATCAGAAAAAGTTATTTTAAAAAAGGGAAGCTGAGGGCTGTTTCATAGAAAACTTCACAATTGTCTATCTAAATCAACAAAGAGACATTTAGTGTCTTCAGCAAAGTTGTTTTTAATTGCATACTCTACTACCTTGGTAAAAAAAATTGTTTTGATCTGTGTAAATGAACAAACAAAAACTCCCTGCTTATCTTCAAAGGAGCTGAATCAGCAAACCAATATTTTTAAAGAAATTGGGAAATTTTTTTTATAGATTTATCAAGAAAAATATTCGCAGTTGTTCTCATCTTGTTGTTCTAATTTTTGATGATTTTGCTTATGAGGTACCAATTTTTTTTCTATGAAAAATGTCGACACCTACACCCTCGACCTTTGATGAAAACCCTGGACTAATCGCTCTGTCCAGAGTTGAGCGCAATCAGTTCTAAAGTTCCCAAATAACCCCAAGAGCTTGAGCTTGTATGGGATTTTTGGCCAAAATGTAAAACGATAAATCTATCACAAATCCTCGGCAGTCGGCTGCCCAGAGCAATATACACATGATAACACTTCTAAGAGTTGCATATCGTATCGTCTCACTTGTCAAGGTGAATTCAAATTTGTGTACCTTTTTACCCCATCCCACTAACAAAACCTCCGTCATGTGACGAACGTGGAGGTGTAGAGCTATACACGGTCTCCATAACAACGTTTGTCACTCGAATTTTTTTTTTCCTTCCTCGATGACTGTAAGGACGTGACCGGCGCCAGTATTGGCAACTTCAAAATATAGAATTATACTACTAAGCTACACCCAGGCTTTATTCGTTGATTCTCAGTGCAGTTTCGCTTGCTCTGGTCATTCACGGAATAGCAACCACGAATTGTACGGTTATCACGCCCATGCTCATTTTTGGCCAAATGACTGAGTAAACACTTCGCAAAATTGCTGCACGATGTCGATATAGACAACAAAACACGGACTTAGGAAATAGTTAAACATTTGAAGAAATGCTAAACAACACTGCAAGGCAATCCGACCAACCGTTGAATAGTTATTAACGTTAAAAGCTGAATACTCCTGTTTCATATTCACTAAGGGCGTACTCTGCTGGAACCAAAAATATTGTTATTGTAAAATTGAGAAAAACACACAGTAATACGCAAACTGTCACACGGATATAGTAAGACTTTGGCTTCGTGAAATTACAAACGCACATGCGGTAAAACAATGCACAATGTAGCATAAAAACGCTCGAGCTTTTCGCGATTATACAAACCCGGTCGCAAAAGCGATCATTCAGACACGTCTACGCCCCCGACCACGCAATCGTAATAACGTTCCGGCGATTAAGTATAAAGTGCGCCCGTTTCCACATCATCATAAAATGGTCACGTCTTCGATTTTAGCAGCGTAGGTCTGCCTTTAGTGTTCATCTTAAAAAACACTAGAAGTCTCAAGGCGCCATGGCCAAATACTCGAGTGGTATGGGGGAACTCACTCGCTTCTAGATCTGAACCGAACACTCAGAATCGTGAGTTCGTGAAGTTATATGCACACGATACACACGTCCACGCGATCAAACCCGCTAACGCTAACAAACGCTCGAGCACCGCGCGATAATATAACCCTGGTCACAAAGGCGAATATGCAAATACGATTTTTCACGCAAAGCGTTGCCAGCATCAAACATAAAAATGCACCTGTGATAAGGTGAACGTTTGAACACTTACACATGTATAAACGTGTGGACGCTCTCAACTCAGTGATAAATACTGCCGAGATAGCGATCCAACGAAAAAGGCGAGGTATTCGATACTGTGCGTTAGTGACACTTGACGTGAAGAACGCATTCAACAGCGCAAGCTGGGATGCCATCGCGCTCTCGTTACACCGGCTTAGCCTACCGGTGGGTCTGTACCGGATCCTGGAAAGTTACTTCCAAAACCGTGTACTGCTATACGAGACCGATGCCGGTCAGAAAAGGGTTCCGATTACCGCCGGAGTCCCGCAGGGCTCGATCCTAGGCCCGGTGCTATGGAACCTCATGTATGACGGGGTTCTGAGACTGAAGTTCCCTCCTGGGGTCAAGATCGTCGGCTTTGCCGACGACGTAACCTTGGAGGTCTACGGGGAGTCAATTCCTGAGGTAGAACTAACCGCAGAACACGCGATTAGCACGGTGGAGGAATGGATGAGTGCGAGAGGCCTGGAGCTCGCTCATCATAAGACGGAGGTAGTTATCGTCAACAACCGCAAGTCGGCACAACATGCAGTTATCCATGTGGGAGAAGTCGCGATCACTTCACAGCGAAGTCTGAAGTCTCGGAGTCATTATAGACGACAAGCTGACCTTCGGCAGCCATGTCGACTATACGTGCAAGAGAGCGTCGACTGCTGTTGCGGCTCTATCGAGAATGATGTCCAACAGCTCAAAGGTGTGCGCCAGTAGACTTAGGTTACTGGCAGGCGTTGCCGTATCTATCCTCAGGTACGGCGGCCCGTCATGGTCAAGAGCACTGAGGGTAACCAGTTACCTACAGAAACTGGAGAGCACCTACCGCGTGATGTGCCTCAGAGTGATATCTGCCTACCGCACGGTATCACACGATGCATCCTGCGTGATAGCGAGCATGATGCCAGTCGGGCTGGTCATTCGGGAAGATGAGGAGTGCTTTGAGCTACGTGGAAATAGGGGTGCCCGCGAGCGCACCAGGGTGACCTCGGTCGCCAGATGGCAGCGTGAGTGGGACAACTCCTCGAAAGGTAGGTGGACCCACCGGCTGATACCTAGCATATCGAGCTGGGTGGGAAGACCCAATGGGGAAGTTCACTTCCACCTGCCACAATTCCTGTCAGGCCATGGCTGTTTCCGTCAGTACCTCCACAGGTTCGGGCACGCGGAGGTCCCAGTCTGCCCGGACTGCCCAGGTGTAGATGAAACTGCCGAACACATACTGTTCGTATGTCATCGGTTCGACGTCGAAAGAAGAGCAATGCTTGACGTCTGTGGCTGGGACACAACCCCTGATACCCTTATTCAGCGGATGTGTCAATCGGTGGGGAAGTGGAACGCAGTCTCGGCTGCTACCATCCAGATTGCCAGTAGGCTACAGGTAATCTGGCGAACCGAGCAACAGACGACGGGTACGGCTAACTAGTGATTGGTTAGCTGGAGCAGAAAAGGCCAAGCGCAAAAAAGGGAGTGAATGGTCTGTTCATGCCGAGGCAGGTTTGGCGCAGCGAATGGCAACCGCGTAAGGGGTAAACCCAGCCACCCCGAAGCAAGACAGAAGAGTGAGTGTATAGGCGTATAAGTGGACTGCCTCATGCCAAGACGGGAGGGTCGTAGCGTAGTATGTTGGAACTTAGCTATCGATGCCTCATGGCGTGGCAGAGGAGTGAAAGGGTGAGCATCCAAGTCAGTCTCACACGACATGTTAAGGGTGAGCATAAAAGTCAGCCTCACAGGTTGGTAGAGGCTAGCACAAAAGTCAGCCTAGCAAGGAATGAAAAAGGTGAGCACACAAGTCAGCCTCGCATGGTATGTCAGAAGTGGGGCCTAAGAAAAATGTCCCACATGAGATGCCAAGGGGAGTGACAAAAGTACAATAGAGAGGCACGATTGAGAGTGAATCAGGTGATAGGGTGAGCACCCAAGTCAGCCTCACATGGTATGGGTGGGGCGAGCACAAAAGTAAGCCTAGCAAGGAACGAGTAAGGTGAGCACACAAGTCAGCCTCGCATGGAACGTAAAAGGTGAGCACAAAAGTCAGCCTCATGTGGGAGTGTATGAGAGTGAATCAAAGTGCGATTGAGAGAGCACCCAAGTAAGCCTCATACAGGATGTATGAACGCGTGAGTGAGAGTGAATGAGTACATTTAGTACAGCCATCCCCCCAGAAGTAATACCGAGAGGTAGTTCCTGTGAGGAATGATGGCGGAGCCCAATGGAGTTTAGTCGGTATTAATGGCTGGTCACCATTCGAGTCCGACACGCCCCCAGTGCAGCCCGTGCGGTAGATTGGACCCTACCAATAGCACGTGTACTGGGCTAGGACATAAAGGTCTTCTCCATTGTAAAAAAAAAGAAAACATTTATAAACGTGATTCGCAGTTCGAATATAAAATCGCGTGTTCCCACCCGATCATAAATCGGCCACGATCAGAAGCTTCTTCGCTTGGTTCTAGTAGTCTAGGTTCATGTCTTGAGTTAATTCATTCTCAAAAAATACGACTACGACTAGACAACAAGTCTCATAGCGATGTTTGCCGGCAACTTTTGTGATATAGGGGAACTAACTCTCTTCTAGCATTTAAACCGTATACCTAAAATTACCAGACTCGCGAATATGCAACTGATTGTACAGCTGTACAATAAAATTTGTTAACATACAAACGCTAGAACCTTCACGATCATCCAGGTACTCCCAGGATCGCGTTCTCGCAAATATGAAAACTCCCCGTTGACTAATTGAATGTTTTAGCGGTTTCAAACGCGAACACATAAACGCTCGTTCCCACGCGATCATGAAATCTCTACGTCCTCACATCTGAAGAGTACTCTAGAGATGGTCAGGTTTTCGGACCCGAAACCCGAACTTGACGAGTTACGGGCAGGGTTTGGGTTCTTTCAATTTAAAATTGTCGAGTTCGGCTCTAGTTCCGCGTTTTAAAATTCAAAATTCTCACGCTTGGGTTTTTGAAATATGAAATTTTCGGGTTCGGGTTTTCCCATTTTGATATTTTCGGGTTCGTATGGTGTCCGGGCCTACAACAATTTTTATTTTTGGGTTTGGAAGGGTTCGGTTTTTTTTTAATTTGAGCATTCTCGGGTTGGGTTTTAATAAATGCTTTATATGGATAAACCGGTGGCAAAGCTGTGCAAAATTTGTCCTTCGCAAACTACCAAGCATTCAATTCTTAGATATGCTCAAAAAAGTAATTTGAGCCTTAGCAGTGTTTTAGTGGCTGACATTTTCCGTCTCGTCTGCAATTGTAGTGAGTGATTCTGACAGGCAGCCCTTCCGAGAACCTACAGCTCCAGTTGGACCGCTCTAAAAAGTATTTGAATCGGCGCCAAATTCATGTGATGCCACAGAACCGGTAATGCCAGATCAGACGCATTTCAGAGTAGAGCCGTTTCGACATAGCCACACATTGCCTGCCAGATCAGAAATTTAGTAAAAGATTTTGAAATTCTTTTAAATTTTAGGGCAAATTGACATTCTAATTAATTTAATACCATGTGTGCCACAAACATTAATATGGACAAGAAAAATTGTAGGCGAACTTTTGCAATTTTCCAGGATCCCTACATGTATTGGCTGTGTATGTGCAGACTAGACTAGACTAGAAATTGACATTCTAATTAATTTGTGTATTACATTTTAAGCCACCTCCCAATGAAAATGCTGGTATCGGACTTTAAATTGAAATTGGAAAAATTAGGAAGTAGATTGGGACTGATCAAATTTCGTGTCAAAATCTGTCAAACATTGTGAAGTTTCTTATCCGTTGACAGTAAAAGTTTCTTCTGTCCAAAACAACATGAATACTCTTGTTCACTTTTTTAGACTACCTATGGAGCTAGAATTGTTAAAAACTCAATCTGCTCAAAATTTTAGTCAAATGGGACAAATTTAGCTACGGAACGAATGTGCTTTAAGTTTGTAGGGGATTTTTTTATGAATATTTATTTAATTATTTTTGCTGGACCCCTTTTCGCCTCTAAATGGCACTGTATGCATTAGATTAATCCCACTAGTGAGAGTCAGAAAGTTTTAGATGAACGATACTTTCCGAAGAAATTTGGTACGTAAGATGCGCCTTTGTTTTGACTAGAAAATTGTACTTCCAAATTTCACCGAAAAGATAGTGCTAACACTAACTTTTCAACGGAACGAGATAGAAATAAGATGTCTTCTACAAAAAAGCAGAACAGATGTTTTTCTTCGGAACATATACACATTCTGTAGGTTTCCGTTGAAAAGTTAGTGTTGGCGCCCTCAATTCAGTGAAATGAGGAACCAAAATTTTCTAGCCAAAGGATGACGGATTAAATTTCTTCCAAACGTACTACTTAGCCAAACCGATTTTTTTTTTCACAATAAATAAAATCTGTAGGATTTAACTACTGATTTACCATGAGGCTCTATTAGGCCCTGTTCAAAAGTAATTCAGACATCATTTCGTAAAAAGATGGATAACTTTTCATATTGAAGCTGAATCGATTAGCAGTCTTCGGCAAAATTGTAGAAGACAAAATTGTTTTTCTGAATATCATATTTACATGCGAGCTAGTGATTGTTCTACTTGTAAATTATCGAAAAAATTATCCCAGTTTCTTGCCCATTGGTCCACTGGTTAGACTTGGCCGATGTGGTTTAAATTTGGAGCATCTGCTTCTGGTATGGCTAGGAATCTACGCAGGGGTGGGCCAATGGGGGTCATTTTTTTCTTCTGTTTATCTAAACATAATCATTTCAACTAGGATTAAAATCAGCTTTTGTTACAAATTGTAGTAAATTATAATTTTGATATGATTATTTCCGCTAGTCAACATTCACGCGCAAAAAAAATCTATTTCCGTGTCACACAGGCCGCCCCACCCAACCGAATGAGTGAGCTTCTTTTGGCGTGCATCTCGGCGTCGGGAGCATTGCGCTCCCACGAGGTGCCTTTCGAGGCGAGGACGACGACGACGACGTACGGACCTCCCGTGCATGGCAGTGGAACACTCGACTGCGCAACTCGATTTGGGAGCGCACCATCATCTCATCATCAACCGCCGCCGCCGCCGCCCCTGCCACCGACACACGGCAATCCTACCTACCACTGCAGTGGAGTGATATTTATTTGAAAAATGATAGCTTTCCAGCGTTTCTTTTGCAAACGTCGAGCTACTGCTCCTCGCCCACTCGCCGATGGATCATTTCTTCTTTATTTCGCACGAAATTAACAGTGTTTCCAGTGCAATTACAAGCGATTCACGACTTTTGCCTCGTTTATTACGCTGGGTGCTACTCAACCGATGCTCCTTCAACCCTTTAACCGTCCCCTCTCCGCCGCCACCCACCAACTGGGCCGCCTTGATTTGCCTTTTGCGGCGTGTGCGCGCGCGTGAGACATCCGAATCCGGGCTTGGCGCTTCGCCCCGGACCCGACGAAAGCGCTATGAATATTCATCTCCGTGTTTAGCGTCTACTGCAAACCGACTCTTGGTGGCGGCGGCGGCGGCACTAGTGGGATGCAGCCTTGATACCCCCCAAACACACTAGCTTTCATATCAGATTTGAAGTCCCGTACGATGATGGTAGTGCGCTATCAACCACGACGAAGCAACCTGCGATTTTCTTTCACTTTGCCGTTGTTGTTGTTGTTGTTGTTGTTGGTTGGTTGGTGGTTGCATGCAAATTCTCCGTACATCACTCCGATCGTTTGCTGAGGCTGCCGTTGCATAGCGTGCCATGAAGTTCAAGTTCTTGCGCGCCAGGAAGCCCAAAAACGGCAGCCTACTCGGATCAAGCGCGCAGAACGTTGTGTGCACTCCTGCACTGCGTTGCCATAATCATCAACGGTGCCTAGCGTGCATGCAATTTTAATATGCAAGCTGAAAAAATAAACGGCAACTTCTTGGGGTTCAATGTTTTTATAATATGCCATCTTGCGCCGTCTGATGGTAACAGCACAGACAACACGGGGCGAGAGGAAGACAGGAACGTATTAATTACGGAAATTTAATAGAAAATATGATACTCTTACGTGTGTGCGTGTTGCCCTGCACTCCAAAGGGG
The DNA here is from genome assembly GCF_030247195.1 of Topomyia yanbarensis. Lineage (NCBI taxonomy): Eukaryota > Metazoa > Arthropoda > Insecta > Diptera > Culicidae > Topomyia > Topomyia yanbarensis. The sequence goes on from NC_080670.1 coordinate 31,966,892, forward strand.
CACGGAAACGGTTTTGAAGCTGCCCATCGCATCGTCCGGGTCAAAACGATCGAGATCACGAACGGATACGAACGATCGATTGCTGCTGCAGAGTGGTGCAGCAGATGCCGCGCCATTTGTCCGTTCATTCGTCCGTCCGTGATGGTGGTAGTAGTAGCATCGGCAGCAAACGGCAACAGCAGCTCGAGCACGCCTCATCACTCATTCCGATCCGGAGTTTCGGTGGTGTGGTGAATACGTAATGATCCTTACCGGATCGTGAGAACTTTTCATGCCTCACGCAAAATCAACGAGGAGGATAATTGGTTAATTTGGCACGTTGGCGTTTGGTTGGTGGTTGCGAATCGGCACATAACAACAACGGAACCGTTGTATGAATGTTTTCGCCCCTCATCCCAGTCAGGCCAATCTATTGCCCGGAGGGGGAACTAGATTTACTTGCACGCCTGGGCGCAGGTGGCTGATGTCGCTTTCCTATCATGAATATTCATAACAGCGGAAGACGCTTGGTGCGCGGTCCCTTACTCAGGCCAGGATGAATCGTGGCGAATCCGCTCTTCCTCTCTCTATCTCTCAGTTCAAAGGTGAGATGCACATTCGTGACT